>NC_067495.1:61689126-61856626 GCF_947179515.1 Apodemus sylvaticus | reverse complement strand
GACCCCGGGTAGACCTTTGAGCAGCTTTGGCTTTTGACTGACTGGTTGAGCCAATGGAGGTCACCGAGGTTGACTGGGGCAGCACACAGACAGGACTTTTTGTAGATTTTTCCATGTCATAATAGAAATTTCCTTCTTCAAAGACAGGGAAAATGTTTATTTTCTATCACACTGTATGTAGACTCTTGTTTATCTAATTAGCATTAATTGATGCTAGTTAACAGGGTCACCACAATAGAATGATGCCAAAGTTTTAGGTAGCAGGAATCCCTTTAAATTAGATAGACTGATATTATGCCATAAATTATACTTTATTCTGATAGCTTTGTTTAACCATTTTGTTTTTGTTTCCAGTGTACAATTTTGCTTGAAACAACCTTAATGTGACATGCTTAGGAAGATTGCATTTAGAAGCTCTTCTGTGAACTTCTTTTAATAGTAAATTTCTCCTTTCTAGTGTGTCTCTCACTCAGCTGTGTAATCTCTACTCCCTACCCAGCATTTCTGATTGCAATTTATACTAAAGGACTGACTACAGTACACCATTGCCTCTGCTGGTATCAATCAACTTGTTTAATTGCTTGACACTGAATTGTATTTTGAAAGGATCAGAACTATTTTGAAATTATTATTTTCATATGAAAAGTTATTTCATATGAATCTTTACATTAAATATGTTATGGGAAGCAGAAAAGATACAGGTTTAGTTTTTCAAATATATCTTATCACCTATAGTGTTAAAGGTAGGTGTGGAATATTTTCTGTAATATTTCTGCTTATCCAGTGGTGTCCTAGTTAGGGTTAATATTAGTGTGATGAAACATCATGACCAAAATCATGTTGGGGAGGAAGGGGTTTATTAGGCTTACACTTCTTTATCTCTGATCATCAAATGAAGTCAGGAATGGAATTCAGACTGCAGGAGCTTCAGCTGCAGGTACCCAGAGTCAGGGGCTGATGCAGAGGCCATGGAGGGAGGCCATGTTACTGGCTTGCTTCCCCTGGCTTGCTCAGCCTGCTTTCTTATAGAACCAGGACCACCAGCCCAGGGATGGCACCACCCACAATGAGCTGGGCCCTTCTCCATCAATCACTAATTAAGAAAATGTTCTACAGCCAGATCTTGTAGAGGCATTTTTTTCAACTCAATTTCTCTCTTTTCAGATAATTAGTGTGTTTCAAGTTGACATAAAACTAGCCACCATAAGCAGATACTATAGTTTCCATGTGCTATAAAAACATTTGAACATAATTTGCTTTGTGAAGTCTTTATTTGAATCTATTTTCTAACATGTAGGTGAAAAATGGTAATTGTAGCAGATTAAAGATCTGTTTGTTGAACTTGCAAGTATAGTTTAGTGTTATAGCACTTGTGAAACATGCATGAATCCCAACTGCACACACGCCTTTACAGACACACACCTTTTTAGCAGTCATGAAATGCTTTTATATTATTTTTAATGAATAAATATAATAACACTTTGCATTTTGTATGACAGTCAGAAGGAAAGGGGGAAAAGATGTACATTATTGAAACTGTGTTAACACCAGTTGGAAAAAAATTTTCAGTTTTGATAATATGAAAGCTATCAGTTTGATTCTACATCATGTTTGTTTGGTTTTTTTTTTTTTTTTTTGCTTTAATAAATTCCATGGCCTAGTAAGATTTGCTATATGGAGGATCTGGTGCTCAAATTGTTTAGAAAATAGTGACATCATTTATACAGATTCAATAACTGGACAATGTTATCTCTAATTGGACATGTCATTTCTTTTCCTTACAAAGCAAGACCAATACTTAAGATCCAGCATAAATTAATGTTTGACTAATGCTTGCAAGTAATACTAAATATTTCAGTTTTACAGGATATATCTACTCTCCTCAATTTTCTGTGTGTTTTTTTTTTAAGTTGGAAGGCATTGCTAATGATTGTTTTGTAGTAGTTTTAACTTTAATAACATTAGTCTTTGTGGAGTCAATACATTTTACTTTCTGAGAATGAGTAGTGATCACCAAGTTCAAGTTAAAGCCAGTGTTTAAAAGTGTTAAAGCTATGTTTATTTGGCTAAAGATTTAGGAACAGATTTGACAGTGCTTTGCTAACTAACCAATTGCTATAAGTTCATAGCATGCTTACTATTCATTGTTATTTCAGAAATTGCTAGAACCCTGATCATAACTGGTAATTCATGGAGACTACATGAAATGATTGACAGATTCTTCATGGACATATCAAATTTCAACAGGGAGTCCCTGACTGAAATGCAGAATATTCAGGTTAGTGAAAATATAATTTTGCTTATGATAATTTGGGTGATGTTTGTTTTAAAGATTTATTTTTAAGTATGTACAGGCATATGTCTGCATGTGGGTTTGGCATGTGAATACAGGTGCCTCTAGAGGCCAGAGGCGCCAGATCCCCGGGAGCTGTACTCAGGTCCCCAGCAAGATTTGCTCTTAACCACTGAACATCTCTATAGCCCCAGGGTCTCACACTGAACCTAGAGCTCACTGACTGTGCAAGACTAGCTGGCCTGCAAGCCATACTGAACCTTCTGTTTCTGCCTTCCCAATGCTAGCATTTTAGGTGTGCATATATGTCAGTCTGCTAGATATAAAAATATACTGAACTAACAATATAGAGCGATGTACATTTTACTTTTCTACAGTTAGTCATATGGAGCTGCTGCAATGTACAACTTTATATCTTAACACTGTCTGTAGGGGCATCACCATGTCTGGATTTGACATGTGGGTGTTTGATGGTCCCAGCTCAGGTCCTCATGGATGCACAATTTTCTAGCACCTATTGCTGTATTTTCCTTTAAGGGTTTTAGGGCGAGTGAGATGGCTCAGCAGGTAAAGAAAGGCTCCTCTTGCCAAGCCTAACCTAAGTTTGATTCCTAAGATAAACGTGGTAGAAAGAGAAAATCAATTTTCATAATTGTCCTCTAATCTGCATATGTGTTGCTTTCCATATAAAATAAATAAAAATGTAATTGAAATTTAAGATGTATTTTTTAGTGTTCCCACATATATTTTTCTTTTAATTTTATTTATTTTATAACCCCACTGCAGTTTCCCCTCCCTCCACTCCTCTTAGTCCCTTCCCTTTCCCCTATCTACTACTCCTCTCTTTCTCTTCAGAAAAGGGCTGGCCTTGATGTACTTAGCTTTTTAAATTTTTACTTATGGTTATATGTGTATTCATGTATCTGTGTGGGTATGTGCATGTGAGGGCAGATGCCTATGGACACCAGAGCCATTGGATATTCCAGGAGCTGGACTTACGGGTAGTTGTGAGTCTGTCCAACTGGGAACTATATTTTGGTCCTCTGGAAGAACAGTAGGTAGTCTTAACCATTGAGCAATAGCTTCAGTCCCTGACATTAAAGAATCCTATATTTGTATTTATGACAATTTTGTGCCTGTTTTTAAAAAAATGATTTTTGTGTATGAATGTTTGCCTTCATATAAGTATGTATGCCACATGTATGCTTTGTGGTTGCAGAGGTCAGAAGAGGGCATCAAATCCTCTTGAGCAGTAGTTAAACAATTGTAAGCTACCTTGTATGTGTTGGGAACTGAACCTGTATCCTCTGCAAGAGCAGCAAGTGCTCTTAATCACTGAGCCATCTCTCTAGGCCCTTTAATTTGTTTGCATATAGTGTGAAAAAGGAGTTCGACTTTATTCTTTTGCATGTGGGGTAGCAAGTTGTAGCCTCATTTGTAGAAGACTTTTTCTCTGTTGGATTTGTCTTAGCACCCTTGTTTGAAGTCTGTTAACTATACTGTGAAGGATTATTTCTGGACTTTATTCTCTTCCACTGACTTTCCCAATGCCTACACTACAGTGTAGCTTTGCAATAAATTTCGAAATTAGAAAATACGAATTCTCTTAAGTTTGTTCTTTATTTTCACGAGTAATTTTGTATGTTACTGGTGAATTTCCATATAAATTCTGTATTTATCTCATCAGTTTATGCAAAGATGGCAGATACTTTGATCAAGACTGCAGTTGAATTTATAGGCTGGAGAGATGGCTCCTCTGCTCTTAAATTTCCATATTGTAGCTTAAAACTGTCCTATAGTGGGATCTGTTGCCCTCTTCTGGTGTATATGCAGACAAAACACGCATATAAAAATATGTATATTATAGCAACTTAAATTTCAAACTATTAATTGTTGCATAGAAATTCAGTTGAGATTTTCCTTTTCTTCCTTGTGTGTGTGTTTGTTTGTTTATTTATTTATTTATTTATTTATTTTGTACTCCAGATTTTATACCCCCCTACACCTGCTGACTATTCCACATCCTATACCTCCTCCCCACCCCCCTGTCTCCACGAGGATGTCTCCACCCCACACACCTCCTACCCCACCAGACCTCTAAACTCCCTGGGGCCTCCAGTCTCTTGAGGGTTATTTTGTCAAATAGTTTTTCTGCATCTAAAGAGATGATCATGTGATTCTTTTGAGTTTGTTTATGTAGTGGATTAAGTTAAGGCATTTTTGTATATTGAATATCCCCGCATCCCTGGGATGAAGCTTACTTGATCGTAGTGAATGATAGTTTTGATGTGTTCTTGGATTCAGTTTGCAAGAATTTTATCAAGTATTTTTTGCATCAATATTCCTAAGCAATATTGGTCTGAAGTTCTCTTTTTTGTTTGGTACTTGTGTGGTTTAGGTATCAGAGTAATTGTGGCTATATAGAACAAGTTAGGTAGTGTTCCTTCTGTTTCTATTTTATGAATAGCTTGAGGAATATTGAGGAATATTGGTATCAGGTTTTCTTTGAAGGTCTGGTATAATTCTTCACTAAATCCATCTGGCCCCGGGCTTTTTTTTATTTATTTTTATTTTTTTTTTTGGTTGGGCGGTTTTTAATGACTTCTTCTATTTCCTTATGAGATATGGGCCTGTTTAGATAGTTTACCTGTTCTTGATTTAACTTTAATACAAGGTATCTGTCTAGAAAATCATCTATTTCATCTAGATTTTAGTTTTGTAGAGTATAGTATTTTATGTAGGATCTGATGATTTTTTTTGGATTTCCTCCGTTTCTGTTGTTATGTCTCCCTTTTCATTTCTGATTTTGTTAATTTGGATACTGCCTCTGGGCCCTTTGGTTAATTTGGCTAGGGGTTTATCTATCTTGTTGACTGATCTCTCAAAGAACCAGCTTTTGGTTTTGTTGATTCTTTGTATTGTTCTCTTTGTTTCTATTTGGTTTATTTTAGCTCTGAGTTTGTCTATTTCCTGCTTTCTACTCCCCTTGGGTGAGTTTGCTTATTTTTGTTCTAGAGCTCACAGGTGTGGTGTTGTTAGTGTAAGATCTCTCCAGTTTCCTTACCAGGGTACTTAGTGCTATGAATTTTCCTCTTAACACTGCTTTTATTGTGTCCCATATGTATTTCTTTATTACCGACTATATTGCTCCACATTTTTCTCTATCATAGGTAATAAAAGGAACATTATTAAGTGCAAAGATTATTTTGCACTTGTATTGTTTTCTTAGAATAGAGTCTTAGAAGAGCAATTACTAGGACAAAATATATGATCAATTTTTGCTAATTTTATGTATTGCCAAATTGCTTTCCAGTACACCAAAAGATAGGTCTTTAAGGAGCCTAGCATAATGATCATCAGAGAGGCTTTAAATGCAGAGACTCACAGTCAAACATTAAGAGTTTGGGGAATCCTTCGGAAGAGGGGGAGGATGGGTTTTAGGGGCCAGAGGAGTTAAGGATACTACAAGAAAACCCACAGAATCAATTAATCTGGGCCCATGGGCACTCATGGGCCATAACTGTATATGTTATGGGTTTGTAGCTTTGGTCTTCTTGTGGGAATTCTAAAAGTGGGAGTGGGGCTGTTGTTAACCCTTTTGCCTGCCTTAGGGACCCTTTCCTCCTGCTGGGTTGCCTAGTCTAGCCTTAATATAAGGGTTTGTCTAGTCTTATCATAACTTGTTTGGTTGAGATCTCTGGGAGGCCCAATCTCTTTTGAAGGGAAAGAAGGAGGAGTGGATCTGAGGAAGAAGGGAGGTGTTGTGGGGAGGGACTGGTAGGAGAGGAGGGAGAGGAAGCTGCACCCAGGATGTAATATATGAGAGAAGAATAAAAAAGAAAGATGTTTTAATGTGAATGTTCATTTTTCCTCTTAAAATTTGGAGTCAAATATTAACCTCACATATTGTTGGTGATATAAATCAGATATAATTTATGTGAAAGTCATCATTCAGTCAGCGATTATACTATGTGAGAGAGATGGAGGTGGGCATGAGAAGTTGCCCCAGGATAGGAAAGTGAAATGTTACCTATGCTAAATTATCTGTCTGTCTAAATGGAATCTTAAACATCAGAAAAAAAGGTGGAGGTGTGGATGAATGAGAAAGAAGGCTCTTGAGAAAAAAGACTTAGTAAAATACAGACCTGGGGATTTTGTTTTGTGGTATATATCTTGTCTAGTCTACTCTTATCTAGTATGTACAAGGCCCTGGCTTCCATCCAGAGCATGGAATAAAAACTTAAACCATCACTGTGATTTATAGTGGATGTATTTTACTAACTGCCTTTAGTCAGTTACTATCAATATATCTGTCATAAGGTAATGATATGTAGAGTCTATCATTATTCACTATCACACCTTAGGAGATTTAAATCAAGGCTATATTATATTGGTCTCAGACAATAGTTCCATCCAGGCTCAGTTACTGCCTTCAAAGGTTATTTGCCAGAAACCAAACCAAAATCTTTTCCCCTAATTTTTCAGAATTGGGGATCAGAACTTGGGGATTGAATTTAGGGATGCCTGCTACCATTAAGTTATAGCACCCCCTCACATAATTCCATGTACAAGTATTTTTAAAAATTATTTATTTTACACATTGATATTTTGCTTTTGTGTGGAACTGTGGAACTGGAGTTAGAGGCAGTTGTGAGCCTCCACGAGTGTTAGTAATTGAACCTGGGTCCTTTGGAATAATAGACAGTGGTCTTAACTGCTATGCTATCTCTCCAGCTGCCATTTATATATATCTCTTTAGTTTGCATTTTTTTCCTTGAGACATTGTAGGCTTAGTTAATTTTTTATTCAGTTAACTAGGTTCTGCCTTATACAAAGATAAACCCCAGAGGAGCAATTAGAAACTTTGTCCCTTGGTTCCCAGAATGAAACATAATAAAATGATAAATCCTATTATTTAAATATATATTCTTTATTTAATATTTTTGCATGTACTATGTTAAATATGCTGTATAAGACATGATATTTTCTATCAAGAAGACCATTTTGGAAACAAGGATAAGAACTAAAACTACTTAAAAATAAGCTTTGCCTTGTAGTTTAGTTTTAGAAGCTTGCCTGTATGGGAGAGATCCTGGGTTCAATCCAGGGCAAGAAACATCATCATGTCAGGGGTGATGTTGCACTCAAGAAGCAGAGACTGGTGAATTGCTATAAATTCTAAGCCAAACTGATCCATGTCCAGAGTGCCAGGCCAGCTAGGGCTACTCTTCTGCCCCAACCCTCAAACTCCTCAAACTAGATTAAACCAAGTCAGAGTGTATATATATATATATATATATATATGGATTGAAGGTGGAGAATATCTTAACTGGCTAAACAAATGTTTCCCTTTGTCTAGATTGAAGAAATGGCAGTGAACCTGTGGAACTGGACAGTTACTAAAAGAATAGAACTGTCTGTAAGGAAAAACCAAGCAGCTAAACGTACGTATACATTTTGTGACCCATTATGAAAAATAGTCTTACTAGACATTGGATAATACTCTTGAAGTTGGACTGTTTTGACAAGTTCTTACATAGGGATTAATTCATTACATGACAAACAAATAGTTTGTTTCCTAAGCTAATAGTTTCTCAGTGTTCATGATTTTTTACAAGTATTCCTTTGTTAATAAAAGTTTTAAGGTACCACTGCAGCATAATCTGGAGATGAACAAGGCTGATCAAAAGATGGGAAAATAAAACCTGAAGAAACTGTGAAAGAACATTGGTCACTGAGAAGACATGGTCAGAATCGTCTAGATTCCTAAGGACTTTCAAATAGTTGCTTCCCCTATCTGCTAATATTAGAATGAAATATATTGCCATGTGAGGCATTTAGATTTTTACGTTTTTGTTTTATGTGTATTAGTGTTTTGCCTGTATATACATTAGTTACAGATGGTTGTGAGCCACTATGTGGGTCCTGGGAATTGAACTCAGGTCCTTTGGGAAAGCAGTCAGTATTTCTAACTATGAAGCCATCTCTCTAGCCCCTTGATATTTAAAATTTTTTTTGAAGAATCATCTCTTCTTGAGGTAAGGCAATAAACATAGTGGTAAATTACTAAGAAAAACTATAGAATTTATTTCTACTTGTAAGAGTGAAAAATGAGAACAGCAAAACATACAAAGAGAAAACCCAAGACAAACATCCTTTTGGATGCTTTAGTGTTTGGTAAAGGTTTAGTTGCTTTAGCTAAAATGATTAAGGTCTAATGTGCTGACAGTTACTGTTTTTTAACAAGGACATTGATGGAAAATGCATTCATGAGAGTTACTATTTAATTATAAAGCACACAGTTAAGTCAAGAACTCTGCTTGACTTTGTAAAGTTGAATTACTTTTTTCTGTATACAGAAAGCAGAATTTACTGTTTATGCTTGTGAATATAAATGAAATTATACAATTTCAAATAAGGTAGTTTGTAGTTGATATAATTAAGAATATCCTTATTTATGAGTTTACCCCTCCCTTATTTTGTTTAGAGAATAGTTTTTTTCCTTTAAGATAAGTATGGGTATTATTGCTTTCAGGTGCCTTAATTCCTATAGCTTTGATGAAAGAAGAATAAAAATTTATCAGAGAAACTACTCTACACAATTGAATTCTGTGATAATAAATGCATTAATTCTTAAATATGAGGGATATTGTAGATGAAGAAATCCTAGGATTTCTTTCAACCTATCGAATTTATCAGTTATTTTTTGTTGTTGTCGTTGTCGTTAGTTTTTTAGTTACTTTTTAAGATAGAGGCTTGTTACATAGCCTAGGATAACCTCAAACTTGGCCTCAAACTAGGCTGGCTTTGAATTTACAATCCTTCTCCTTCAGCCTCCCAAGTATTGGGATTACAGGTATGCCCTGTAATCTTGCTTAAATATCATTTTTTGTTCTGTTTTTTTGAGACAGGGTTTCTCTGTATAACAGCCATGGTTGTCCTAGAACTGTCTCTGAAGACCAGGCTGGCCTCTAACATATAGAGATCCACCTGCCTCCACTTCCCAAGTGCTGAGATTAAAGGCATACACCACCACTGCCCATCTATATATCAGTTCTTAATTAGATTCTTGGGTTGTACTTTGACATAGTAAAGAGTTAGCTATATTACAGGAAGATTTAAATGATTTGTTCTACAACTATGTTGATTAGAAGATAGTTTGTCTCCTTATAAACAAAATTCAGTGTGCCTGGATTTTGTTAATGATGGGAAAACATCAATAAGATTTTTATAGGTTTTTTTTTTATAATTTGAAAGAATTATGGAATAATGAACCGAAATTGGAAAGCCTAAAATAGAGGATAGGCTTGTAAATTTTATTTGTGTGTGTTGTTAACTGAAGACCTCATGCATACTAAGTGAGCATTCTTTTTTTTTTAAAGATTTATTTATTATTATATGTGTAAGTACTGTAGCTGTCTTCAGACACCAGAAGAGGACATCAGATCTCATTACAGATGGTTGTGAGCCACCATGTGGTTTCTGGAATTTGAACTCAGGACCTCTGGAAGAGCAGTCAGTGCTCTTAACCACTGAGCCTGCAGTTTTGTCAATTACTCATGTGAAGGTGGTAGATGGAAGCTCTAAGAGTAGTTGAGTTCTCTGAAGGAGAAAATAATGATTCTCAAGGAAGCTAATCTTTGGGAGTACAATTTTAATAAAGTGGTAAGGTTGAGAAACATTCTGCTTTATGAGTACTCGGCAAAAGAAAAAAACAGAGGCAGATAAATTATTTATTTCAAGAAGATTTGGGACTGGAAAAGTGTCTCATGGTTAAGAATACTGGATGCTCTTCCAGAGGACCTGGGTTTGATTTTCAGCACCCACATGGTGGCTCACAACCATCTGTAAGTCCAGTTCTAAGAGATCTGACACCTTCTTCTGGCCTCCTTGAGAGCACCAGATAGATATGCATGTGGTGCACAGACATATATGCAGGCAAAACACCCAAACACATAAAATGAAAATTAGATCATTTATCAAAGCCAGGTGTGGTGGTGTATGCCTTTAGTTCTCACATGCAAAAGGCAGAGATAGACAGATCTTTGTGAGCTGAGGCCAGGCTGGTCTACACAGTAAGTTCCAGGCTAGTGATATCTTGTCTCATATAAAGGCTAGAGGAGGGGCTGTAGAGATGGCTCAGTGATTCAGAGTACTTGGGTGCTCTTCTAGAAGACTCAGGTTCAATTCCTAGCATCCACAGGGTCATTCTTAACCATCTTTAACTCCAATTTCAGGAGATCTGACACCTTCTTAGTTCTGTGGACATCAGGCATATATGTATGTGGTATACAGACATAACATGCAGACAAACACACACACACACACACATATAGTTATAAAACAAATTTTAGAAAGTTTAGTACTGAAAGGAAGAGGAAAAGTGGGATATAGGTTTGAAACACAGTGAAGTTATTTGCCTTTTCTTTTTTCCTTTTTTGAGACAAGGGTTTCTCTTTGTAGACCTGGAACTACTATGTATGTCTTGAAAAAACCAAATCCAAACCAAAAAAAAATAGATTTTTATACTTCATGAAAAGAAATAAAAATCTGACCACTTCAATCATCCTAAATTTTATCTGGGAAATATTTCTTTTATGGTGGAACATTTATTAGAAATGGTACCAGCCTGGGTAGAATGATTACTTACATCTAGCATAAACTTGACTGGGTATGGAGTTCAGCTGGAAGAGCACTTGTTCAGAATGTATGAAATCCTGGGTTAGATCTGTAGCACTACATAATTAGGCATAGTAATGCATGCCTGTAATCTGTGTACTCAGGAATATTAGAAGTTCAAGGTCACCGCTAATTCCTTATGAGTTTGAGGCCAGCCTGGGCTGTATGAGACTGTCTCAAAAGAACAGCATAACTAGTTTAGTAAACTCATTTTTAAAATCTTGAATGTTTTACAATAATGAAGAGTACAGATGTGAACAAGTTACAGTTATGCAGACTTTCCTATTTTCAGTGACAGTTAACTGTATAACAAAGGCACCTATATTTTATATACTATATGTCAAGAACTTTTATGTCATCTAAGAAAATATTTGAAAGTTTCAAATTTTAGAAGAAAACATAAAGCTACCAGATATCCAGAAATTTGTTAGATGATGAATAAACTATAGGTTACATCTCTCCTGAGAATTATTTTGTCAGCATGATTCAAGAGCATTATGTGGAATCCGATATCCTCAGTTAAGATTTAGGATTTAACTTCTACAGAAATTAAAATGTTAGAATTATAAATATTATAATATATAGTTAAATATATTTGACTAGAATTAGTAAGCAAACAATTCATTTGATAAACTTCAGGTTTTTTACTTTTGGAAAACTGATTATTTAGATGACCTTTTGAAATTTCTGCTTGAGGCCTAGGAGGTTAGCTCTGTGCTAGAACACTCACTAAATGAGTTGTTTGAACCTTAGCACAGGAAAAAGTAAAGGAATCTGCTGGATGTAACATAAAATGAATTCCATATGTTTTTGTGTGCTTTTTGTTTTGTTTTTGTATTTTTGTCTTAATGGGTTTTTGTTTGCTTGATTTGATTTTCCTTGTGTGTGTGTGTGTGTGTGTGTGAGAGAGAGAGAGAGAGAGAGAAAGAGAGAGGGAAGAGAGGGAAGAGAGAGAGAATGAAGTAGGGTGGGTAGGGAGGTGGGAATAATCTGGGAGGAGTTGGGGAAGGAGAAAACATCAAATAGATTGTATGAAAAATTTTTAAAGGAAAAATTGTTCTGGATGTAGTGGTTCATGTCATAATCCCATCATTGAGGAGTTGAAGGCTGGAGGTTCAGGAGATCAAAGCTAGACTTAGCTACATAATAAATTTGAGGCCAGTTTGACCCACATGAGAGACCCTGCCTCAAACAACAACAAAAACCCAGACTAAACAAAACCCACAGCAAAACTTTGCATAAAAACAAATAAAAAACCCACAACTTCTTTTTATAAACAATAAAGCTGGCTTCATTTTAATCACTGATTCCTTTATATATAAAAAGAAAATTTGTACTTTATGTTTGACGGGTCTCTAATTACTCTTTTGCAGTGTGCTATATTGCTTGCAAGCTGCTATGTATGCATGGAATCTCAGTCTCTTCAGAAGAAGCTATTCAAAGACAGATTTTGGTAAGCCGTGATTAATTGAAGAAATGAAATAAGATTAAATGACACAGTACTTACTTCTATGAAAATTGAATAATTGAACTGGAAGAACCTTTAGTGTTATCAATATTTATTTTATTAGTATAGGTAGTATAGTTGTAGTTCTCATAAATACTGTATTTAATAGAATGCTTCAATGAAGAAAATATTGAAATATAATCCTATATTTATGAATTCTTTTATACATTTATCACCTTCAATTTGATGTATTTTTTCCTAGGCCAGGTATAATAGCACTTACTTGTAATTGCAGTACTTAGGAACCTAAGGCAGGAGGATCTCAAATTTGAAATCTGCCTGGGCTAAGCATAGATTTTAACATTAGTCTGTCTCAAAAAACAAAAAGCAGGCTTTTTTTCCATGAAAAAATTTGAACTATTCAGCAATGAAAGGAGTTCAGAGTTGGTTGATTGATTTGTTTTGATTATTTAAGACAGTGTTTTGTAGCCCAGCATTTTAGTTGGCTTTCTAATTGCTGTGATAAAATACTATGATATAACAACATGAAGGAAGGGTATATTCTGGCTCATGGTCTCAGGTATCTATGTGTCATGTCATAGTGCACGTGATAAAGGAGAGCATTTCACATGGTGCTAGCCAGAAAGCACAGAAAAGGCATGAAGGAAGCCAGGAATAGTGGCACTTGTCTGTAATCTCAGTATTCCAGGGACTGAGGCAGAAGGATTGAGGAAAGTTAGATGCCATTTCAAACTATTTAGTCAATACCAAGTTGATCAAGGAGGGCTATATATCAGGACAGTGTCCCAATATTTTCCCCTCAAAATGGAAATGATTAGAGACAAGGTAGCCCTAAGTTCTCAGTGCCTGACTTCTTCCAGCCACTGACTCACTGAAATTTCAAATAGCACCACCAGCTGAAGTCTAATTCTCAAGCACACGAGCATCTGAGAGACATTTCATATTCAAACCGTAGACTTCAGGCTTAGTTGGAACTTATGATCCTCCTGCCTCAGCATCTTGAGGTGCTGAGATTACATATGTATGCCATCAGGTTTGGCTTATTTGCTTATTTATTTACCTATTTATTATTTATTTCCTTAAAGATTTTAAATGTTTGGGTGTTTTCCCTGTACCATTTGCAGGCCATAAGAGGGCATCAGATTCCTTGAATCCAGAGTCACAGATGGTTTTGAGTCACTTTGTGGATGTTGTGAATCAAACCTGGGTCCTCTGGAAGAGCAGCAAGTGCTCTTTTTTTGGGGGGGGGGTTGTTTTTGTTTTTTTGTTTTGTTTTGTTTTTGAGACAGGGTTTCTCTGTGGAGTCCTGGCTGTCCTGGAGCTCACTCTATAGACCAGGTTGGCCTCGAACTCAGAAATCCGCCTACCTCTGCCTCTCAAGTGCTGGGATTACCACGCTTGCATCACCACGCCCGGCACAGCAAGTGCTCTTAACCACTGAGAATCAGGGTCTCACTATGTAGCTCTGGTTGTCCTAGAATTTGTTATGTAGATCAAACTGGCCTTGACCTCAGAGACCCTCTTACCTTTCTGGTACTGGGATTGAAGGTGTTTGTCACCATGCCTGACTATTTACTTTTGAGGCAAGAGTCTCAAAATTCTAATTTTGTTAAGGGAAATTCTAATAGGTAATTCTAATTGTAATAGATAATAACTCTATTATTCAGTCTAATTTCAAACTAATTGTCTCAAGTGATCCTCTTGTGCCAGTTTCCTATGGCATGTGGAGTGCGAAGACCGAGGTATAGTTTCTAGCCATGTGACTTGTTAGCTATATTATCTTGAAAGATTAGTTTTATCATTTGTAAATTGAGGAGAGTAATATTTGTTGTGCAGTGCCATAAGGTTAAAATTATAGTTTTATGAGAAGTGCTTTGTGAACTATAAATGAGTTCAAATAGGTAAGTATGCTAATAGTGTGTAAACATCTGTCATATGTGATGAAGTAAAACTATGTTGAATATGGGGGTTTACTTTTGTATTTCCCTTCTTTCAAAGACTGAAGTCACCCAAGTGTTTTGTGAAGCCTTTATAAAGTGTTATTTTCAGTGGAAAGACTGATTTGATTTAAACTATCCAGTCATGGCAAGAACAGAATCCTCTTTAGTTATTAATATTTAAAATAGCATAGTAGCTTGGCATAGCCCACCTATAGGGGTTTGGATCCAGCTTTTACTCCTTCAAGGGAAGCACTAAAGCACTAAAACAATAAAGATCAAGCATAAAAAAATCAGTTAAGATAGTACCACAATTCCTCCACTTATTTATCACTAAATAGAATAATCAATTCATGGCTACTTTTTCTTTTTAATTTTAATAACTTTTATTAATTATATATATATATATATATATATATATATATATATATATATATATATATATATATATATATGGGTTTCACTATGTCAATTTGATGAATGTGTATAATTGTACTTTGCTTATATTAATTTCCTATTATCCTCTTCTGACATCTTTTCCATTTCCCTTTATTTCCTTCCTCTCCAAAATGGTCTTCTTTCTAGTTTTATGTTGTGTGTGTGTGTGTGTGTGTGTGTGTGTAGAGAGGGAGAGGGAGAGACAGACAGACAGACATACACACATAAACACACACAGAGATTCTACATGTGAAAGGGTGTGATATTTCTGAGTGTGGTTTATTTTCCTTTAACATGGTTTATAATACCATCCATTTTTCTGCAAATTATATTATTTTGTTCTTCCTTATTGGTGAATAAAACTCTATTATGTATATTTGCCACATTTTATTTATTATTAATCTGCTGATGAATTGCTATGCTTATTTTGTATCTTGGTGATTGTGGCTAGTGCTGTAATAAACATAGATGTGCCTATATTTCTGTGGTGTGATGACTTAGATTCCTAGGGGTATTTGCCTTTGAGTAGTATAGCTGAGTCTATTGGCAGTTCTATTTTAGGTTTTTCTTTTTTGAAAAGCCTCCATACATTATACTAATTTATATCCCCTTAGCAGTGTACAATAGTTCTTTCCACACTTCCCTTTGCATCTCCTCAGAAATCGTTATTATTTTTTTCTCTTGATGGTAGCTAGTCTGATCGGAGTGAGATAGAATATTAATGTGGTTTTGCTTTTTGATGGATAATGATGTTGAACATTTTTTCATATATTCATTGGCCAATTATATTTCTTTGAGAATTTTCTGTTCAGTTATTTATTTAATGGCAAGGTCCTACTAGGTAGTCTGACCTAGGCTGGAATCAGCAATATATATTGGTTTGGCCTTGAACTTGCATTGATGACTTTCCTTCCTTGGCTGAGATTATAGCATGCAAAATTATACCTTGGCCTAAATCTTTGAGTTCTTTATAGATTCTAGATATCAGTCCTCTATCAGATGTATAGATGGTAAAAAAAATTCTCGCCCATTATGTCGTCTGTTTGCATTCTATAGTTTTCTTTGCTGTGCAAAAGCATTTTAGTTTTATGGAATTTCACTTTTCAGTTATTGGGATTGTATCCTGTGATAATTTAGGAGTCCTATGCAGAATGCCCTTGCCAGAGCTTATATCTTGAAGTAATCTTATATTTTCTTCTAGCAGTTCCAGCTTTTCAGGTCTTACATTAAAGTCTTTGATGCATTTTGAATTGATTATTTTTGTATGAGCTCTAGTTTTATTCGTCTGTGTGAGGATATCCAGTTTTCCTAACACCACTTGATGAAGAAACTGTTACCCCCCCACCCTATCCCAGGGTTTGTTTTTTGTACTTTTGTCAAAAAACTAGATTGGTGTAGATGTGCAAATTCATTTCTGTGTTCTTTTTTTTTTTATTAATCTACATGACTGTTTTGTGCCAGTAAAATGTTTTTGTACTGTGGCTCTGTATTGTAACCTGACATTAGGTATTTTGATATCTCGGCATTGTTTTTTCTGCCTAGGATTGCTTTGGCTATTCAGTATCTTTCATGCTTCCATATGACTTTTGTGGAATTTTTCCCACAGCTTCATTGTAATTATCTTACATATTTTTTTTAAAAATGTGTTGGTATACACCGTAATCAGTTTTACCAAATAAAGTCATACATACTTTATTTTTGTTGATTCTCTTTCCTTTCTCTCTCCCACTACCTGAACCTGAGACCCTGTTTGGATAGGGAGAAGAAGAAGCGAGGAGACATACACATTTGGGAGAAATATATGTTTAAATTATTTAATTTTGTGATACAGGGTATCAAATAATAATTTCTAGTTTGAGCCATTGTACTAAAATTTTCATGATTTTTATTTTTGTGGCTGAATAAAATTTTGTTTTGTGTATCTCATTTTTATTATCCACTCGTCTGTAAATGGATATCTAGGTTGGCTCTATTTCTTAGCATTTTCTTAGTAATTCAGCAGAAAACATGGATGGGCAGATAGCTCTGTGTATGTTGATTAAGGGTTTATTGCCCATGTGGTGGGTTGAATGA
Source organism: Apodemus sylvaticus (assembly GCF_947179515.1). Taxonomy (NCBI): domain Eukaryota; kingdom Metazoa; phylum Chordata; class Mammalia; order Rodentia; family Muridae; genus Apodemus; species Apodemus sylvaticus. Next base: position 61,839,738 of record NC_067495.1, on the reverse strand, counting down.
GAATGGCTCCCAGGCTCATATGTTTGGATACTTGGTCCTTAGCTGGTAAAACTGTTTGGTAAGGGTTAGAAAGTGTAGCCTTGTGAGAGGAGGTGTGTCACTAGGGGACAGCTTTGAGGTTTCAGAAGCTCACACCATTTCTGTGTCCTGCTGGTGGATCAAAGTGTGAGGTCTCAGCTGTTGCTGCCACTGTGCTTTTGTTTGGCCATCACTGACTCTAACCTTCTGAAACCATAAGCTCAGTTAAATGCTTCCTTTTATAAGTTGCTTTGCTCAGGGTGTTTTAAATCACAGCAGCAGAAAAACCTAAGATAATATAGGAGATATTGCTCAGTGGTTAGCAACACTAGATGCTCTTTTAGAGGACTGAGGTTTAATTCCCAGCACATATATGGTAGCTTACAACCAGCTGGAACTGCGTGCAGTTCCAGGGTATTTTGACAGTCCCTTCTGGTCTTTCTAGGCACTAGGCATATACAAAGTTTATTCAAACACCTATATGCATAAAATAGAAAGAATAAAAGTATCTCTGTACTACCAACTGAATATATATTACTATTAATTACCTTAATGGTCCCTTGGGTGCCATAGTGACTTGTTTTCTGTGTGTATCTTTGCTAATTTTTCTTGCAGTGCTAGAGGTTAAACTCTGGGCCTGCCACATGCTAGGTAAGCACTCCAATGAGCTACTTCCTCAGCTATCATCGTCAGTTTTAAGACCATTACTAGTAACTACTACTGTTTTTATTTTCAGGGTTACTTCCATATATATATCTATATATAATATAGATATTATATATATATATATGGTTGTCTTGGAACTCACTATGTAGACCAAGACTGGCCTGGAACAGAGATTTGCCTACCTCTACCTCTTGAGTGCTGAGATTAAGGCATGTACTGCCATGCCCAGCCTACCTCCATATATCTTCAACATACACTTTTATCACTCTATTGATTTTCTAGGGCTTCCATAAAAAAATACAAACTGTATAACTTAAATAACAGAAATTAACAGAAATTAATTTTATCTTAATTATTTTTTCCTAGTTCGTGACCAAGATGTCAGCATGTTTAATTTTCTTTTTTCTTTTTTTGGTAAAACACAAGAGCCCACTCTGCTTTGTTTATAACACATAGGCTGTCTGGGCATGCAGCCAGCCAATATTATTAAAAACAAGGCGATTGATGATTGACACCTTTTTTGCTTGCCTTCCTCATTCCACCAGGCTTTGGTTCTCCACCTTTGAGCAACCTCTCTCAATTGGGGGAGCCCAAAATTAAAAAATACATCCGGTGTAGAAGAAAGTAAACGGGAGTGAGAAGAAACACCAGGGGAGTGCTGTGTTTACACTACAGTTTTATAGACAGCTATCCCATTACCTATCAATTTGAGCCCTGCCCCTGAAAGTGAAAAGGGTGCAGGCCTCACTGGACAGAGATTTTGTCTACGGATGCAGCCTCTCCTGGCACAACTGTAATGGGTCAATTTCAAGTCCATGGAGCAGGAAGGACAGAGTAGAAGACACTCATTTCCAAACATGTCTCCCTTGGGAATTCTGGCCCTCAGGTGGGGACAGCCTCCTCAACCCAAGGGAAGGCTGGGGACTCTGAGGCTCAGTTCCCAAGTAATGTGAGAATTTCCCACCTCAGTGATGTCAGGGTTCTCCAGATTTGGGAAGACCCCCTAACAACCGGGCCTCTGGCCGAAGTTCCTTGCATTTCTGGCAATAAAAGAAGTCGGGAACGTTGGTCTTCTTAATCTTAGCATAGGAGCTCAATCTTGGGCTGCCCAGCAAAGGGCTTTCTGCAGTAACATGTGATCAGATCCCATGAGTCATCACCTGATTCTACCGTGATGACCCTCATCTCTCCTTCACTGGAGCCGGCTTCTCTATCTTGGCTTGTTTCTGTGCTGACACATCTTTGCCTTCACTGTCAGTAGGGGGAGCACCTTCAGGGTGCACGGTAACAGGGGTCCTGGGGGCTTCAGGGGGTGTTGGGAGCACAGGGGCCTGGACTCCACCCCCTACCACTGTCATCTCTTCCTCATCATCTTCCTCTTTCTCTTCAGAGCCTGTATCACTGGGAGGAGCCCTAGGAGGGCCAGAAGGTGGGAGTCTATCCCCCCATCTGCCTTTTTCAACTTCTGCTCTTGATTTGAGACTGTTTTTCCCCATCCCCAGGAGCTGGTCGAGGTCTCTGAAGCACCCCAAAGCCAGCCCCACCTCCTGGTCCCAACTTTCTATTCTTTTGGTCCTTCTTTTGAGGCTGGGAGAGGTCTCCCTGGGACAGCAGCACTGGGGTGAGAGCAGCAGGGGTGCGGGAGGTGTGCTTCAGCGGTGCAGGAGACAGTGGAGACACCACTCAGGGCCCCGTCCAAATCAAACAGAGAGTCCTTGAGCTTCATCTTCTCAAGCAGGGCAGTACTGTCAGGGGCCTGCAGATGAGAAAAAGTGGACCTTGGGGGTCCTGGCTGGGTAGGACCTTCTTGAGCCGCCCTTCTCTTTGATGACTTTGTTTTCTTAACAAAAGTCTGCATAGTTCAAAGGACGGATGGGGCTGAGCCCTAGCCATCACTGTCTGCAGCACTCTCACCTTGCAATGGAGAGCTAGAGCCGGAAGCTGGCCAATCGTTTTCCTCTTTGGTAGGGCGATGTAACCAGCATAGGCCAAGACAAAACTGCAGAATTTGTTAAAATTGTTCTCCACTGTTTCTCCATTTCTCTGGTGACTGAGTCTCTGGCTTAAGAGTTGGAGGCAGATCTTCAGGACTGGGCTTCACCAGGGTTCCCAGTCTGGCGACCCACTTCTCTAAGCAGGGATTCCCCGTGCTGCCTTGGGTGCTCCATGTTTCTACTGCCTTGCTCCACAGAAGTGTCCGCCTTGGCGCTGTTGAGACTCCAGTCTGGTTTAGTTTCTAATAAGTCTCTTTCTTTCTTTCCAGTTATCCCCCTTCTCCCCTTGGACCTTGCATGACCTTTCCTCTCAGCACGGTCATTCATTCCTTGTGCACCTTTGTTTATCTAAAAATTCCCTCTTGTAAGGATACCAGTAAGATCTCATTAGGTACTTTCCCATGAAATTTATAATAATAATAATAATAATAATATTGTGCATGCATGCCACAACTCATGTGTGGAGATCTGAGGAAAACACTGTGAGGTCAGTTCTCTCCTACCATCTTTATGTGGAATCTGAGGCTTGAACAGCAGAGGCCTTTACCCAGTGGAACAGCTTGCCAGCCCTAATGTAGACTCTTAAGACCTCATTTTAACACAATTATCTCTTAAAGGCCCTATGTTCAAATATACTTACACTTTGAGGTATTTGAAGTGAAGGCTTAGACATAGAATTTTTATGAAGCAGCAATTTTTCTATATTAATAACTCATTCTTGGACTTAATGGTAGGATGGATGCTTAGTATGTATGAGGCTTTGTGTTTAAGTCCCAGCACTGCAAACCAAACCAAACCACAAACCTCATCACTAAAAACAACTAATTCTTGACTTATCAGTTTTATATTATCTATTTACTTGGGATTATGAGATATAAGAAGTTATTTAATGTTATATTATCTTCTTTGATCTTCTCTCCATTTTTGTTATAGTATACTATGTAAAACTTGAAGGTTATCTTTGAACTATTTTTTTTTTTGAGAGAGGGTCTCACTGTGTAGTCCTGACAAGCTTGGAAATCTTTAAAAATGTAAACAATACATTTGACATTTCTCCATAACTTTTGAAGAGTAATGTTTACTTTCCATTTAGTTTGAGTAGTCATACCTTTACTGTTCTACCTCTCTTCCCCTTTAACCTACATTTCCTGGTTCTCCTCCCTCTGGGATTCTGCTTGAATATGCTGTCCTTTCATGGTATTCTTTTTCCTCATTAGTTTAATTCAAGGTTTCTTGATAGTCTTCTTTGAATACTGTGTCACACTATTTACTGTAACTTGAACCCACTGACTGGTGGTGGAGTAAGATAAGATATTTTGCATTGATCTATATTGTCAGCTATCTGAAACATTGTTTTTCAGTCCAAGAGTTGTATTTATTGCGACTTTCCCAAGACTGGGAAGATAGAGACCTTTTGTGGGGAGGCTAATTACGTGATGTTTCTGCTTTTCACATATAGGGATGTTTCCACATTTTTCATATTTGTGCATTTCTGATGAGAGTTTTTGTCTCATTTGTTTTTCTGTTTTTAGAGATTCTTCTTTATTTCTGGTTCATTGAAAATGCTTCTTAATTTCTATGACTCTTACTGAATTAGACGCATACTTCTTTATTATCATTTCTGGGGATCTATACTAGAGGTGGCTGTACCATATGCTTGCTCTTTCACCTCAATTCAGGCCTTGTTTGCATCCACAGCATTTATGCTTATTACATATCAGCTATTGCTTACCTGTCAGTTACAGGATTGAGAGCATTTTCAGGTTGTGACAGGCAAAGGCTATTTAATGATTCAAACACTAAGTTCTTCAACACTATACTGAATATGGAATTAAAAACTGGAATGTAGGTGTCCATAATCCAATGTTTATTCTATAAATTTCTTCACTTATATGAAATATTGAAGTTTTAGAACTTTTTGTTCTATATAAACTATAACTATTAAAAATATTGGGACAGGGCTGGAGAAATGGCTCAGAGGTCAAGAGCACTGGCTATTCTTCCAGAGGTCCTGAGTTCAAGTTTCAGCATCCACAGGGTGGCTCATAACCATCTATAGTGAGATCTGGAGGCATAACATGATATGAGATATGCAGTACATAACACTGTAATATAAAAAAATAACTAAATCTTAAAAAGAAAAGAAATCATTAAAATATTGGGATAATAAGTATAATTGAAAAATTTGAGAACTTCATGTGTGACTAAAATATTTTAAAATTCTTTCTCAGTAACTGTGTTTTCAAGGCATTGCTCTAGTTCTATTTTTGTTACTGTGATGAAATAGGCAGACAAATAGGCAATCAGTGTAGATGAGAAAGGATTTATTTGGCTTATAATTCCAGGTCACAGTCCATTGTTGAAGGCAAGGCAAGGCAAGGCAAGGCAAGGCAGGATCTCGAGCAGTCACGTTGTGTCTACAGTCAAGATCAAAGAGACAATACACATCCTTGCTTGCTCTCATCTAGTTCTCTCCTGCTTTATCTAGTGCAAAATCTCCTTTCTAGGGAATGGCAGTACCCAAATTCCTGCATCAAGTAACAATCAAGATTCTTTCGACAACAGTCTGGCCTTCATAATTTCTCATTAAGACTTTCTTCCCAGGTGATTCTAGACTGTGGCAAGTTGACATTTAAAATTAACCAGTGGGCTAAAGAGATGGCTCAGTGGTTAAGAGCACTGACTGCTCTTCTGAAGGTTATGAGTTCAGTTCCCAGCAACCAAATGGTGACTCATAACCATCTGTAATGAGATCTGATGCCCTCTTCTGGTGTCTAAAGACAACTACAGTGTACTTACATATATAATAATAAATAAAAAATCTTAAAAATTAAAAAAAAACTAACCAGCACAAACATCATTTTTTTTGAAAATTGCTTTTCTCAAGACTATTTCTCTTAAGTTGAAATTCAACACAGAGCACAGAACTCTAGAAAACACCGATGGCTGTTTTTTTTATCCCTGTATATTATATCTCTATATATACATAAATTATTTTCTCCAATATTTTTCAACCAATGAGGGAGAGGTGTAAAGTTTTAAAATAGTTTCCTAACTTCTGTTTTCCAGATGAATATGAAAACAGGAAAAGAATGGTTGGATACTGGAAACCCTCAGATTGCTGATGAATTTTTTCAAGTTGCCATGGCTGTAAGTTACTACCGATTTTGAGCAGTGGAAATTCTTTGTAACATCTGTGGTAGGTCTCATGCTTGTATTACTTTATTTTTCAGAATCTGGAGAAATTGTATGTCAGATTAATGCAGAGCTGCTACACCGAGACTAACTTGTCCATGTATAAGATCACTGTGGAAAAGGGCATCTTCCATGTGCTTTCTTACCAAGCTGAGTCAGTAGGTATCATAAGCACTGTGGCCTTACAAAAGGACATTTTTTAAATGTAAAAGTGATAAGATGTGTTCTTGGCTTTCTATTCTATTCTATTCTATTCTATTCTATTCTATTCTATTCTATTCTATTCTATTCTATTCTATTCTATTCTATTCTGATAGTTGATATTACTAGTGGTGACTGTAATCTGTGTAGTGTGAATGAAGGTGAATAAAAGAGAATAGGTAAGTATAATTTTCAACTACTTCATTTAACATCTGCTATTTGTTTATGGCAGTAACTATTTTTTGAAATATTGTCTCTGAGATACTCATTTTAAACTACTATTTTTCAAACATATGGATTTATAATATGTATGGTGCTTGTGTGTGAGTATGTGGGAAGGGTGTGCATGCAGTATGTACATGCAGAGGCCTGAGCAAGACATCAAGTGTCTTCTTCTACAATTTCCTGCCTTAGTCCACCGAAGCAAGGTAACTCACTGGACAAGAAGCTTGCTGTTTGGGCTAGGCTGGCTGACCTCGTTATGTGCTGGGGATCTGAACTTAGATCTCATGCTTAGAGAGCAGTTGCTCTTACCTACTGAGCCATCTACCCAACCTTGAGATTCTCTTACAGTTATAATGTTCTTTAAATAGTTGGCCTCGAAGATGCTTTCTCATTTATAATTGTCCTGTATTTTCGCTTATATTTTAAAAGTCTTCTGATATTATTTAAATATTAAACTTCAAAATTGTTTTTTATCATTTGTTGCTTTATTAGTTTCCTTGTTCTGTCATTATGGAGCTAGGCGTGTATTTTTAGTTGGCAAAATGTAAACTATGATGAATTTACCTACGGTAATTCTAGAAATGAAAGATGCCTTTAAATGTAATATTATTTTAATATCTTTATTGATATATATATATATAATTTATATATCATAAACTATACCTAATTAAAATGTGTCAGTAATTTAAAAATTTAAAAAGGCACAAATATATTCAATATATTAATATAAATATATTATATTAACATTTTAATATATTATAAATTTAATAGATTCCGTATATTTATATTTAATATAAACATGAGTCAATTTTCTCTCTCTAAATTTGCCTATTATGGGCATTTCTTTTTTTCTGATTATACATACAATCTTTTTTTTTAAAATTAGGTATATTATTTATTTACATTTCAAATGTTGTTCCCTTTCCTGGTTCCCCCCTCCCCTGAAAATCCCATAAGCCATCTCCCCTTACCCAATCAACCCTCCCTGGCTTCCCTGTCCTGGTATTCCTCTACCCTGCGGCATCAAGTCTTTCACGACCAGGGGCCTCTCCTCCCTTTGGTGTCTAACAAGGCCATCCTCTGCTGTCGATGTGTCTGGAGCCATGGGTAACTCTATGTGCACTCTCTAGTTGATGGTTTTGCCCCTGTGATTACTGGGTGACTCATATTGTTGTTCCTCCAATGCCACTGTAAACCCCTTCATCTCCTTGGGTCCTTTCTCTTGCTCCCCCATTGGGGACCCTGTGCTCATTTCAATGGCTGGCTGAGAGTGGCCCCCTCTGTATTTGTCATGCACTAGCAGAGCCTCCCAGGTGGCAGCTATATTGGGCTCCGGTCAGCAAGTACTTGTGGGCACCCACAATAGTGCCTGGGTTTTGTAACTGTATATGGGATGGATCCCTCAGTGGGGTAGTCTTGCTCAACCTTTTGTCTCTGTATCTCCTTCTGTGGGTATTTTCCCCCTTTCTACAAAGGACTCAAGGATCCATACTTTTGTTCTTCCTTCTTGGGCATCATTTGATATGTGAATTGTGTCTTGGGTATTCCAAGCCTCTGGGCTAATATCTACTTATCAGCAAGTGTATACCATGTGTGTTCTTTTGTGACTGGGTCACCCCATTTAGGATGATATTTTCTAGTTCCATCCATTTACCTAAGAATTTCATGAATTCATTGTTTTTAATGGCTGAATAGTACTCCATTGTGTAAATATACCACATTTTCTGTATCCATTCCTCTGTTGAGGGTATTATGAGCATTTCATGCAAGTAGAGACATACAGTAAGTGGTCTTTGTGATTAACTTTTTTATGCAGCATAATTGTTTAAGGTTCAGTCATATTGCATCATGTTTTACTTTGCAGATATGCTCTATTTATCCATTCATCCACTGATAGATATTTGAATAATTTGCAATATTTTATTATTATTTACTATACTGTGACTATGTACAGAGTTTGTGTCTGGATTTTTTCCCCTTGGGTATATACCTAGAAGTAGAATTGCTGGGTAGCATGGTAAGTATAACTTTTTTTTCGATTTTTCAATAGATAAAGAATTTATTTTATTTATTTGTTTTAATTGGATATTTTATTTACATTTCAAATGTTATACCCTTCCCTGTTTCCCTGCTGCAACCTCCCTGCTCCTCCCCCTCCCCAGGCTTCTATGAGAGTGCTCCCCCACCCACCCAACCACCCACTTTCGCCTCACTGTCCTAGTATTCCTTTACACTGGAGCATTAAGCCTACACAGAACCAAGGGCCTCTCCTCTGACTGATGACAGATAAGGCCCCTTCAGCTCCTTCAGTCCTTCCCCTAACTCCTCCATTGTGGTCCTTGTGCTCAGACCAGTGGTTGGCTGCAAGCACCCACATCTGTATTGGTCAGGATCTGGCAGAGAATAACTATTTTTAATTAGCAGCTTTTTTGTGAAACAGCCAGATTATCTTCTAAAGTGGCCATGCCAATTTACATTTTTACCAGTAGTATATGGGAGCTCCATTTTCTCTATATAAAAGTTTGACAGTTTCAAGTAATTATTTTTAACCCCATGATCCATTTTTAGTTTATTTTTAGGTATGAAGTTAGATAGGTGTGTAACCCCATTCTTTTTTGTACACATGGCTATCCAACTCTCTCAAATGCCACTTGTTGAGAAACTCTGTTTCCTTGTTAAGTAATCTTGGTACTTTTGTAAAAAAATGAATTGATCACAAATCTAAGGGCTTATTTTTGGTCTGTATTTTACTAAATTATTTGGATATATCTGTTTTCATGCTATTATCAGACTGTCCTGATTACTATAATTGTACAGTAAGTTTTGAAATGAGAAAGGATGAGTTATCCAACTTTATTTTGTTTCAATATTGTTTTGAGAATTCTGGGTTCCTTGTACTTACATATAAATTTTAGGATTAACTTGTCCTTTTGTACAAAGAAGTCAGTTACAAATATGATAGTGATAGAGTTGAATCTGTAGCCCATGTTGAGGAGTATTGCTATCTTCATAATATAATTTATTCCTGAAATACAAAAATATATTTACATATATTTTCTTCTTTTTTTGAGGCAGCATCTCACTATGTATGTACCCCTGTTAGGCCTGAAACTCAATATGTAGACCAGTCTGGCCTTGAACTCACAGAGGTCTGCCTCTGCCTCCTGAGTGCTGGGAATAAAGGTGTGTACCACCATGACTGACTATCCTTTTCCTTATATTTTCTATTAATAATTTAAATTGTCACAAATTTATGGGATATATGTTTAGATATAGGTATGTATTTTATATTGTTCAAATCAGGATATCTTTTATAATGATGAAACTGAATTTAATAGAGGAAACATGATTTACCAGAGGGTTCAAGACCAGAAACAATTTCTTTGAATTTTTAAGTATTTTTAGCGATTTTTTCATAAATGAATACTGTGTTCAAATCATTTCCATTTCTTCTTCTTCCCTCTCTAGCTTTCCCTATGTCCCCTCATCTCAAACTATTAAGCTCTTCTTTAATTTTTACACACACACACACACACACACACACACACACACACACACACTGCACCATTTCATGAGCTCAGGCCTAGATCTGAAAAAAAAAGCAGGAAATGAAATTGTGCACTAGCATTTACTGTTCCCTTCTTTCTGATTGTGGCCACAGCATGACCAGAAGCCATACACTCATACCACATGCCTTTTCCTGCCATGATGGACATTTCCTTGACCTGTAATCCAAAATACACCTTTCTTTTTCTTTCTTTTTTTTTTTTTTGAGACAGGGTTTCTCTGTGTAGCTCTGGTTGTCCTGGAACTCACTCTGTAGACCAGGCTGGCCTCGAACTCAGAAATCCACCTGCCTCTGCCTCCCAGAGTGCTGGGATTACAGGCGTGTGCCACCACTGCCCGGCTGGCCACCTTTCTTTTAAGTTGCTTTTTGTCAGGTTGTCTCTTTTCAACTTGACACAGAAATGCATCACTATTAAGCCTCAACCCTTACTTTCTTTTTCATCCCCAAAGAGAACAGTAAGTAATACAGTCAGTTCTTGTCCATAGTCACAGTTATTCAGGAGCATGAGGCATTAATATCACTTGAGACCAAGAGTTTGACAGAACTACTTAGTGATAGCCTGTATCAGAGCCTATTTTAATAATACCTAGGGCTAAACCTGTGCCCTGAGCAGACTTTGGGCACTGGCTCTGCACTCGGTCCCACAACACCCAGAGAAAGCTTGACTCCTAAAAGCTCTGACACACCCAGAATCTCAGGATCACAGGATCACAGAATCACAGGATCACAAAGACATCTGGACTCTGAGGAGTTCTGACACAGACAGGATCACAGGAGGGATAGGCACTAGTCAGAGACAGCGAGGGCAGATAGCACTAGAGATAACCAAATGGCGAGAGGCAAGTGCAAGAATACAAACAACAGAAACCAAGGATACTTGACATCATCAGAACCAAGTTCTCCCACCACAGCAAGCCCTGGATATCTCAACACACCAGAAAAGCAAAACTCTGATTTAAAATCACACTTTATGATGATGATACAGGACTTTAAGAAAGACATAAATAACTCCCTTAAAGAAATACAGGAAGGACAGGGGAAGAGAAGGGGGCTTGCGGGACTTTCGGGGAGTGGGGGGGCTAGAAAAGGGGAAATCATTTGAAATGTAAATAAATTATATCGAATAATAAAAAAAAATAAAATAAAATTAAAAAAAAAAAAGAAATACAGGAGAAAAAAAAAAGAAATACAGGAGAATACAGGTAAGCAGGTAGAATCCCTTAAAGAAGAAACACAAAATTCCCTTAAAGAATTACAGGAAAACACAATCAAGCAGGTGAAGGTATTGAACAAAACCATTGAGGATTTAAAAATGGAAATAGAATCAATAAAGAAATCACAAAGGGAGACAACCCTGGAGATGAATGAGAAAGTAGGGGTTCAGGCTTAAGAAAGAGATCAGGGATCATAGATGCAAGCATCACCAACAGAATACAGAGATAGAAGAGAGACTCTCAGGTGCAGATGATACCATAGAAAACAGTGACACAATAGTCAAAGAAAATGCAAAATGCATAAAGCTCCTAACACAAAACATCCAGGAAATCCAGGACACAATGAAAAGACCAAACCTAAGAATAATAGGTATAGAAGAGAGTGAAGATTCCCAATTCAAAGGGCCAGTAAACACCATCAACAAAATCATAAAAGAAAGCTTCTCTAGCCTAAAGAAAGAGATGCCCATAAATATACAAGAAACCTTCAGAATGCCAAATAGATTGGACAAGAAAAGAAACTCCTCCCTTTGCATAATAATTGAAACATCAAATGCACAAAACAAAGAAAGAATATTAAACGCAGTAAGGTTAAAAGGGCAAGTAATTTATAAAGGCAGACCTATCAGAATTAGTGTTCCTTATGTTTCTATTTTGTGGAATAGTTTGGAAAGTATTGGTATTAGATCTTTGAAGATCTGATAGTATTCTGCACTAAAACCATCTGGTCCTGGTCTTTTTTTGAAAAAAATGACTGGTTCTATTTCTTTAGGGGTTATGGGATTGTTTATATGGTTTATCTGATCCTGATTTAAATTTTGTACCTGGTATCTGTTTAGAAAAACATCCATTTAGTCTAGATTTTCCAGTTTAGTTGAGTATAGGCTTTTGTAGTAGGATCTGATGATTTTTTTTAAAAAAATTTCTTCAGTTTCTGTAAAAGTCTTAGAAAGATCAGGTATACAAGATCCATACCTAAACATAGTGAAAACAACATACAGCAACCAGTAGCCAACATCAAACTAAATCATGAAGCAATCCCACTAAAATCAGTGACAAGACAAGGCTGTCCTCTCTCTCCCTACCTATTCAGTATTATACTTGAAGACCTAGCCAAAGCAATTAGACAACAAAAAGAGGTCAAAGAAATATAACTTGCAAAGGAAGAAGTCAAAATATCACTATTTGCAGATTATATGATTGTATACTTACATGACCCCAAAAATTCCACCAGGGAACCCCTAAACTTGATAAATAACTTCATCAAAGTGGCTGTATATAAAATTTACTCAAACAAATCAGTAGCCTTCTTCTACTCAAAGGATAAACAGGCTGAGAAAGAAATTAGGGAAATGATGCCCTTCACAATAGTCACAAATAATATAAAATACCTTGGTGTGATTTTGAATAAACAAGTGAAAAATCTGTATGACAAAAACTTCAAGTCTCTAAAGAGAGAAATCAAAGAAGATCTCAGAAGTTGGAAAGATCTCCCATGCTCAAGATTGGCAGAATTAATATAGTAAAAATGGCCATCTTGCTGAAAGCAATCTACAGATTCAATGCAATCCCTATCAAAATTCCAACTCAATTCTTCATAGAACTAGCAAGAGTCATATGCAGATTTATTTGGAATAACAAAAAACCCAGGATAGAGAAAACTATTCTCAACAATAAAAGAACTTCTGGGGGGAATCACCCTCCCTAACCCCAAGCTGTACTACAGAGCAATAGTGATAAAAACTGCATGGTATTGGTACAGAGACAGGCAGGTAGATCAATGGAATAGAATTGAAGTCCCAGAAATGAACCCACACACCTGTGGTCACTTGATCTTTGACAAAGTAGCTAAAACCATCCAGTGGAAAAAGGACAGCATTTTCAACAAATGGTGCTGGTTCAACTGGCGGTCAGCATGTAGAGAGGAATGTACATCAACCCAACCCATTCTTATCTCCCCGAACAAAGGTCAAGTCCAAGTGGGTCAAGGACTGCTACATAAAAAAAAAAAAAACAAAAAACAAAAAAACAGATACACTGATTGTAATAGAAGAGAAAGTGGGGAAGAGCCTCTAACACATGGACACAAGGGAAAATTTCCTGAATAGAACACCAATGACTTATGCTCTAAGATCAAGAATTGACAAATGGGCCAGGCGGTGGTGGCACACGCCTTTAATCCTAGCACTTGGGAGGCAGAGGCAGGCAGATTTCTGAGTTCAAGGCCAGCCTGGCCTACAGAGTGAGTTCCAGGACAGCCAGGGCTACACAGAGAAACCCTGTCTGGAAAAAAGAAAAAAAAAGAATTTACAAATAGGACCTCATAAAATTATAAAGCTTCTGTAAGGCAAATAGGAAAAAGCTGTTTATGGGAAAAGATCTTTAACAACCCTACATCTGATAGAGGACTAATATCCAATATATACAAAGAACTCAAGAAGTTAGCCTCCAGAGAATCAAATAACCCTATTAAAAATGGGGTACAGAGCTAAATGAAGAATTCTCAACTGAGGAATATCAAATGACTAAGAAGCACCTAAAGAAATGTTCAGCATCCTCAGTCATCAGGGAAATTGAAATCAAAACAACCTTTAGATTCCACCCAAGTTAGATTCCATTCCAGTTAGAATGTGTAAGATCAAAGACTCAGGTGACAGCAGATGCTGGTGATAATGGGGATAAAGATGAACATTCATCCATTGATGGTAGGATTGCAAACTGGTACAACCACTGTGGAAAACACTCCATTCCTCAGAAAATTGGACATAGTACTACTACTACCTGAGGATTCAGCTATTCCACTCCTGTGCTTATACCCAAAAGGTGCTCCAACATGTAATAAGGACACATGTTCCACTGTGTTCATAGCAGCCTTATTTATAATAGTCAGAAGCTGGAACGAACCAGATGTCCCTCAACAGAGGAATGGATACAGAAAATGTGGTACTTTTTTTTTTGTTGTTGTTATTTTTTGGATTTGGGTTTTTTTTGAGACAGGGTTTCTCTGTATAGTCCTGGCTGTCCTGGAACTCACTCTGTAGACCAGGCTGGCCTCGAACTCAGAAATCCACCTGCCTCTGCCTTCCAGAGTGCTGGGATTACAGGCGTGCGCCACCACTGCCCGGCAATGTGGTACATTTACACAATGGAAAACTACTCACCTATTAAAAACAACGAATTCATGAAATTCTTAGGCAAATGGATGGAACTAGAAAAGATCATCTTGAGTGAGGTAACCCAATCACAAACGAACACACATGGTATGTATTAACTGATAAGTGTATATTAGTTCAAAAACTCAGAATACCAAGACAAGGGTTGGCAACTGGGTAGAGAAAATTCAAAGGAAATAGACTTTCCCTTGTACATCCTTTAGCAGGTTCATCTCGGAACTAAGTGAATGTATTATTAATTTAGAACTCATTTCCTCTGTTGGGCCACTGTTTTTGTCCACACCCGAGGGGTGAGGACCCTATCTCCAGAACTAGAAATGAATTACTTTTTTTTGAGTTGTTGGCTAATGCCACAGACTCCCCTCAAACATAATAGGCTACTGCCAATTCTTACCCTCCATAAACTGATAGTGACCCTATTGCTGAAGACACCACTTAGTTGAATCATAGAACATTGAGAAAGCCAGTAGGCACAAACCTAGAAGCTTCAGCTCCATTGGCTAGCTTTCATGGTGCTGGAAAGAGTTATGCACCAAAATTAAAATAATCACCCATCCCTCACCCAGATGTGAGCCCTATGAGCTACAGTCAACCTACTTGACAAATGCTCACGGGTGCAAGAGTGTCCCAGACATTACAGGAGTAGCCAACCATTTTCTCATTGGAGTTAAGGCCTGCTGCATGAAACAGAACCTGTATTTGGCATTGTTAATGTGGCAAAGAGGCTAGGAACCAGACCTCCCAGAGCTCCCAAGGACTAAATCAACAACCAAAGAGTATGTGTGGAGGGGCCCATGGCTTCAGCTGCACATGTAGTTAGAGGATGGCCTTGTGCATCACTGGGAGGAGAGACCCTTGGTTCTATGAAGGCTGATGCCCCAGTGTAGGGGAATGCTAGGTCGGGAAGGCAGGAGTGGGTGGGTGAGCACCCTCATAGAAGCAGGTGGAGGGGGCTTGGGATAGGGGTTTTCTGGAAGGGAAACCAGGAAAGAAGATAACATTTGAAATGCAAATTAAATATCCAGTAAAGGAGAAGAAAAAATATCTAGGTGGGTATTTTTGCATTAATTAGCTACGTTTTGTGTACTGTAATTCTTTCTAGGCATTGCATTTTAAAAATAATTGGATTTGTGCAGAGGATATACCATGTGAAATTATTTGGAGACTTTAATGATGTCTGTGTTGAAAAAAATACTGACAGGAATGACAGCATTTCTCTGAATGTTTTTAGGACTTAGTACTAAAATATTAAAGAGCAATCAAACTCCACAGAACACAATGAAGACAGATGGGTTAAACCTACAGGAAGAAAAATTTCAGATCAATATAAGGAGTAACCATTTATTAGATAGTAATCCTATAAATCTGACAGCTTTGTTCAAAGATATCTAATTCTGTTGTCACTAGGAGACTGTAAGCAAAGGTGTGAACATAATAATGTATTCTAGAAAGGCTTCCCTCATTAGATAGGAAGTTAGATCTCTGTGACTCACAGCTTTCTTAATGCTGTGTCTTAGTCGGGGTTTATATTCCTGCACAAACATCATGACCAAGAAGCAAGTTGGGGAGGAAAGGATTTATTTAGCTTACACTTCCACATTACTGTTCATCACTAAAGGAAGTCAGGATGGTAACTCACACAGGCAGGAACTTGGAGGCTGAAACTGATGCAGAGGCCATGGAGGGGTGCTGCTTACTGGATTGCTTCTTCTGGCTTGCTCAGCTTGCTTTCTTAATAGAACCCAGGACTACCAGCCCAGGGATGGCACCACCCACAAGGGGCCTTCCTACCCTTGATCGCTAATTGAGAAAATGTCTCACAACTGGATCTCATGGATGTATTTCCTCAAGGGAAGCTCCTTTCTCTGTGATAACTTCAGCTTGTGTCAAATTGACACACAAAACCAGCCAGTATAACTGACCCCTTGTCAACTTGACACACAAATGCATCTCTATTAAGCTTCAAATCTTACTTTCTTATTCATCCCCAAGGTTTAAATAACTTTAAAACTCCCACAGTCTTTACAAATTCTTACATATTAAAATTTCAATCCCTTTAAAATGTCCACTCTCCTTTGAAATTCAAAGTCTTTTTACAATTCAAAGTCTCTTCACTGTGAGCTCCACTAAAATACTTTCCTACTTCAAGAGGGAAGAATATCAGGGCAAAGTCACAATTAAAAGCAAAATCAAACCAATCGCCCAATGTCTGCCCAATCTACTCAAGATCTTCTGGGCTCCTCCAAGGGCTTGGGTCACTTGTCCAGCCCTGCCCTTTGTAGCACACACCTTGACTTCTAGGCTCTAGCTGCCTGTGCTCCACTGCTACTCCTGGTCTTGGTGGTCATTTCATGGTACTGGCATCTCCAAAACACTTCATCTTCTGTTGTAACTGGACTGCACTTTCACCAATAGCCTCTCATAGGCTCTTTTCATGGTGCTAAGCCTCAACTTCTCTGCATGACCCCTTCAGTCCTGGGCCTTCAATTGCCAATGATGCAGCACCTTCACCAATAGTCTCTCCTGGCCTCTCACAGTGCCAAGCATCATCTAATATCCCTTCATGTTTCAAAATCAGTACCACTTTGGTGACTCTTATACATTACCAAGTGTGGCTGCTAACAGGAGGTATAATTGTGGGTTACTCTGGAACACAGCTTTTCTGTGTTCTCAGGAAACACTGCCCAAAGATTTTACCTTAGCTTCAGCTAACAAGCATCAATCATCCCAGTAATGCAAATAATTGGCTTTAGTAGTTCTCTATCAGCTTTAATCACAGCTGATTTTTAGTCCCAGCCAACCAAAACTACAGAATCTTCACAATCAAAACAGCAGAACAGCAAAGGCCCTGATAAGAGTCTCTAATCTTCCCTCTGAAATTGCATGAGCCAGGCCTCCATCTTCTGCACAGTTCTCAACATTATCTTCTAAGTTCCTATAGAATGTCCCACAGAGCTCTTAACATCCCAATGGCTCTTCTAGTTTAAAGTTCTAATGACTTCCACAGTTCTCCCCCAAAAGTGGTCAGGCTGTCATAGGAATACATCACTCCCAGTACCAGTTTGTCTTAGTTAGGGTTTGTATTCATGCACAGAACATCATGACCAAGAAACAAGTTGGGGAGGAAAGGGTTTATTCAGATTAAACTTCCACATTGCTGTCCATAACCAAAGGAAGTCAGGACTGGAACTCAAGCACGTCAGGAAGCAGGAACTGATGCAGAGGCCATGGAAGGATGTTTCTTACTGGCTTGCTTTTCCTGGCTTGCTCAGTTTGCTTTCTTATAGAACCCAGGACTACCAGCCCAGGGATGGCACCACCCACAATGGGCCCTCCTACCCTTGATCACTAATTGAGTAAATGTCTTATAACTGGATCACATGGAGGCATTTTCTCAAGGGAGGCTCTTTTCTCTGTGATAATTCCATCTCGTGTCAAGTTGACACACAAAACTAGCCAGTATATGCTAATATTCTAGAAATATTTGTAATATTTCTTCAATGTTCTAGATGCTGATTTTAAAATGACAATATTAGCAAGCTGAAAAATTTAGTAATGGCTACGATCAATCATAAGAACTATATAATTATTAACTATGTGACTTGTGATAACATCTTTAAGAAATTGTAGCACTGGGAATTGAACCTGGCATCTTGGGGATGGTAGGCAATAATCTCCAAGCTTCCTCTTTTAATTTTTGAGGCAAGGACTCACTATTGTAGCCCTGGCTCTTTTGAAACTCACTCTGTAGATCAGGCTGACCTGGAACTCACAGAGATCCACTTGCCTCTGCCTCCCAAGCGCTAAGATTAAATATGTGCACCACACTCAATTTCCAAATCACTTTTTTATTCTGATATATGCTCAAATCTCAGAAATACTTTGAGCTTCTTATTTTTTATTTTTAAAAGATAGGGTCTCTATGTAACCCCAGCTGTCTTGGAACTCAGTATGTAGATCAGACTGGCTTTGAACTCAGAGGTTTACCTGCCTCTACCTGCCAATTGCATGTGCCACCACACCCAACCATATGTTGAACTCCTGAGTAGTGCTGGGACTTTTAAAAGTTGTGGAGACTTTTGAAATTTAGGGTTTTGAGATGGGCATGAACCTCTGAGGGCCAGGTATGGAATATTAGCATTTTAAAGTGATGTGTTTTGTTGTCAGATTGGCAAGGCATAGACTTTTTTGTTTATTTTTTATTTATCTTTGTTTTTATTGATTTACTTTCCATTTTGACCACAGTCTCTGCCCTTTTAGTCCAATGGCTGGGCTGAAGTCTTATCAGTAAGTTTTCCCATCCAGGCTTGCTAATGTGAAAAGTATAGTCACAGCCTACAAACTGGTCCTACCAACTGCACCAGAGGACTATTTGATTGAATGCCACCTCATACCGAGATCTTTTTATTTTATTTTATTTATATTGTTATTTGCTTTATTTACATTTCAAATGGTGTCCCCTTTCCTCGTTACCCCTACGAAAACCCCCTATCCCATCCCCCCCACCCCTGCTTACCACCCCCCCCATACACTTTTCTGACCTGGCATTCCCCTACACTGAGGTGTTGAGCCTTCATAGGACCAATGGCCTCTTCTCTCATTGAAATGGCCATCCTCTGCTACATATGTAGCTGGAGCCATCGGTCCTTTTGGTTGGTGGTTGCTTGTGAGAGTGTGGGTATGGAAAATACCCAAGTCATCTGCATTTATTTTACATGTTTCTGGTACTCTCAGTATTGAAAATAGTCAGAGCAAAGTAATCCACACTTGTATGGCATGGTGTATTGTACTGAGTCATGCCTGTTTTTGTTCTAGCAACCCCAGCCCTTTTATACCCACACAAAACTAGTTATTTATCTCTTTCTGGAGGGCAGACTGTTACAGGCATGAGTCATAGTCCAGAGGTCACACATATATTTTAGATTTCTAGGTTCTTGTGTTTCCAAACAAAAAAAATAGACAAAATATTAGATAGCTGTAGAAATAGAGACCACTTGTTGAGAGAACACCTCTGAAATTGGAAGTGAGCCAGAGAGCTGGAAAAGTTAGAAGCATGAAGGCCCTGGGTGACAAGAATATAAATTGTTCATATAGCACCTGCCTTTTCTCCATTTGAGTTTTCTTGTGTTTATGCTGTTCCATACAGATAAGAGTCCAGAATGGGGAGGGGTTTCTAGTCTTTAGATCAACTGGCTTCTTTTATATACAAGTCTCAATGCCTTTTGCTCCCTGACCTACTCTGGTGCTAATATAATTTCCAAATGGTATCTGCCTTTGGGTTCCTTCTTTTAGGTAGCCTATACTTCTATCCAGGTAGATCTGAGCACTCCTCAACTCAAGTCTTCATCTGTGTTACAACTTGTTTTCTGGGTCCACACTACTTCTCTAGGTGGTTACTTGCTTACCCAGTGGAGAACAGAACATATTTGGAGGTAGGAGATATAGAAATATAGGGGATTCTGTTTTTCTTGTAGAGAGATTTGACTATGAGCTGTCTCTCTTTTTGTAATTTTATTTATTTATTTTTTCTTTTTTATTTGATATATTCTTTATTTGCATTATTTATATTTTTATCTATCTATCTATCTATCTATCTATCTATCTATCTATCTATCTATCTATTCATTTTTGTTTAAATGCACCTTTTCCCACTGAGGCCAGATGGGCAGACTTTTGCTTTTTATGTGCCAGGGACCTTGGTCCAGCTCGTGCTCTTCTGGTTGGTGGCTCAGTCTCTGGGGTTGGGTTAGTTGAGACTGTTGGTCTTCCTATGGGGTTGCTCTTTCTTTCAGCTTCTTCAATCCTTCCTCTAATTCAACCATAGGAGTCCTTGACTTTAGTCCATTGGTTGGTATAAGTATCTGCATCTGTCTCAGTCAGCTGCTGGTAGGGCCTCTTAGAGGACAGCCATGCCTGGTTCCCATCTGTAAGCACATCATAGCATCAGTAATAGTGTCAGGCCTTGTTGCCCATCCCCCATGAGATGGATCCCAAGTTGGGGACATCTGGGTTGTTCCCAGCTTTTGGCTATTACAAATAAGGCTGTTATGAACATGGTGGGGCAAGTGTCCTTGTGGTATGGTGGGGCATCTTTTGGGTATATGCCCAGGAATTGTATAGCAGGGTCTTCAGATAGAACTATTTCCAATTTTCTGAGTAACCACCAGATTGATTTCCAGAGTGTTTGTACCAGCTTGCACTCCCACCAACAATGGAGGAGTGTTCTTTCTCCACATCCTCGCCAACACCTGCTGTCATTTGAGTTTTTGATCTTAGCCATTCTGATTGGTGTAAGATGGAATGTCAGGGTAGTTTTGATTTGCTTTCCCTGATCACTAAGGACTTTGAACATTTCTTTAAGTGCTTCTCAGCCATTCTTGATTCTTCTGTTGTGAATTCTCTGTTTAGCTCTGTACCCCATTTTTAAAATTGGGTTATTTGGTGTTTTGGAGGTTACCTTCTTGAGTTCTTTATATATTTTGGATATTAGCCCTCTATTGGATGTAGGGCTAGTGAAGATGTTTTTCCCAATCTGTAGGTTGCAAAACACACATTGACCCACATTCAATAATAATGGGAGACTTTAATACCTCACCCTCAACAATGGACAGGCCATTGAAACAGAAAATAAATAGGAACACAGTGAAACTAACAGAAGTTGTGAACCAAATCATTTAACATATATTTCCAGAACATTTCATGCTAAAACAAAGGAATATACCTTCTTCTCAACACTTCATAGAACCTTCTCCAAAATCGACCATATAATCAGACAAAATAAGCCTCAACAGATCCAAGAAGATTGAAATAATACCCTGCATTCTATCAGATCACCATGGACTAAGGCTACACTTTAATAACAATAAATACAGCAGAAAACCTGCATAACAACAAATACAACAGAATACCCATGTACTCTTGGAAACTAATCAGCTCTCTGCTCAATGACAACTTGGTCAGGGAAGAAATAAATAAGAGACTTCTCTTAAATGATTTCCCTCCTGCAGCATCAGTGAGCTAGAAAATACAAGCATCCCCTTGTCATTCTGCCAGCTGCCTGATTACAGATCATTTATCTTGAGCTGTAATTTTGCAGGTTGCCAGATTGTGTGCCTGTGGAGCTCATCAAGGCTTTCCCCCATTTTTTCTTTGTTAAAGAGCCCACTTCCTTGCTGTATTGTCAAGTGCTTTATGTTTTTATTTCAGATATAAAATTTAATTTTCCAGCTACGATCTCATCTATAATTGTTGTCTTCTGTTCATACGCTCATCTCTCCTATAGCCACACACGTTTTACCCACATACATCAAATGCTTTGCTTCAGATTTGTGGAGATGCAAATTATCTTTAACTCACTATCTTCCCTTTTGATTAAAAATTTATTATTATTATTATTATTATTATTATTATGTGTGTGTGTGTGTGTGTGTGTGTGTGTGTGTGTGTGTGTATGCAACTGTGCATGTGCAGAGAGGTCAGAGAACAACTTTTGGGAATCAGTTTTCTACTTCCACCATGGGTTCTGGGATTAAATTCAGGTTCTTAGGCTTGCAAGGTAAGTTGTTTCTCCACTGAGCCATCTCATCAGCCTTCCTTTGATTGTTTCATATGTTTTATGTTATTGTATATTTGTATATGTCTATAACATAGCAAATATTTTTACTGGATATTTTATTTATTTACATTTCAAATTTTATCCCCTTTCCTGAGTCCCCCCAAGAAACCCCCTATCCCCTCCCCCTCCTCCTGCTTCTATGAGGGTGTGCCCCTACTCCCTCCCTCCTTCCCTTCCTCCCTCCCTCCTCCCTTCCCTCACATTCCCCTACACTGAGGTATCAAGCCTTCTCAGGACCAAGGGCCTCTTCTCCCATTGATGTCCGACAAGGCCATCCTCTGCTACATATATGGCTGGAACCATGGGTCCCTCCATGTATACTCCTTGGTTGGTGGTTTAGTCCCTGGGAGCTCTGGTTGGCTGATACTGTTGTTCTTCCTATGGGGTTGCAAACCCTTTCAGCTCCCTCAGTTCTCTCTCTAGCTCCTCCATCGGGACCCCCATGCTTAGTGCAATGGTTGGCTGTGAGCATCTGCCTCTGTATTTGTCAGACTCTAGCAGAACCTCTCAAGAGACAGCCATATCAGGCTCCTGTCAGCAAGCACTTCTTGGCATCAAAAATAGTGTCTTGGTTTGGTGACTGTATATGGGATGCCTTTTCTTCCATCTCTGCTCTACACTTTGTCTCCATATTTCCTTCTGTGAGTATTTTGTTCCCCTTTCTAAGAAGGACCGAAGCACCCCCACTTTGGCCTTTCTTCTTCTTGAGCTTCATGTGGTCTGTGAATTTTATCTTGGGAATTCTGAACTTTTGGGCTAATAGTTTTAAATTACCGTTTAAATTTTTTTATGAAAGCACATATTAGTTAAAGATTGATTCAAAATGTAAATGTACATGTACTACTATAGCTTTAATTTCTGTAGCGTAAAATCTGTGTAATGATAAAGATTCATAGTTTATTAGAGCATTATTCTCATATTGTTTTATCTTATAAGAATAGAAAGCAACATCTAATTATGAAGAATTTCTCTTTAACCATACAATTTCCTTGTATTCATTGAATCATTACAGTAGAGATGGGAATATAATTTTTAATTTCCACATGTAAGGTTTGATTTATTGATATTCTTCTCTTAATTTATTTTCATTTTAAAACATTCTTGTATTAAAACCCCTAGCAAGAGTATCCATTCAGAAAGATGTCAAGGTTTATACATGTCAGGTGGATGGAGAAGAAAACTAGAGTGAACTGGGCATTTTACATCTTTTTAGTGCTGGAAATGGAACCTATATATTATCTTGTTCTCCAGCACTGAGTTAAATCCTCCCAAATCAAAGCAAAAAAAAATACTCAATTTACATAAAGAGAAGAAAACAGCAAATGTAGGAATTTTCTCCCTTAGAAAGTAATTTATAACATTGTTTTGTTGGAGAAAAAAGCCCTATGTAGTGACTCACATGTATAATCCCAGCATTTGGGGAGGCTCATGCAGGAGGAACAGTGTGAATTGGAGGCCTGTCTGGGCTACATAGTAAGTTCCATGTGTGTGTGTGTGTGTGTGCATGTGTATGTATGTGTGTTGTGTGTTCACACACGCGCGCGCGCGTGCATGTGTATGTATGTGTGTTGTGTGTTCACACACGCGCGCACGCGTGCATGTGTATGTATGTGTGTTGTGTGTTCACACACACGCGCGCGCACACACACACTCTCACAAGTAAATAGATAAAGTAAATAAGACTGTAAGACAATTATCTTGTCGTTTCTTTTTTTTGGGGGGGGGGAGGAAAGGGTTTATTCAGCTTACAGTTCTACATTGCTGTTCATCACTAAAGGAAGTCAGGACTGGAACTCAAGCAGGTCAGGAAGTAGGAGCTGATGGAGGGGCCATGGAGGGATGTTTCTCACTGGCTTGCTTCCCCTGGCTTGCTCAGCTTGCTTTATTATAGAACCCAAGAGCACCAGCCCAGGGATGGTGCCACCCACAAGGGGCCCTCCCCCTTGATCACTAATTGAGAAAATGCCCCACAGCTGGATCTCATGGAGGTACTTCCCCAACTGAAGCTCCCTTCCTGTGATAACTCCAGCCTGTGTCAAGATGACACAGAAAACCAGCCAGTCCACTCAGCTTATGGCTGCCCCAGACGTCTATCTAGTTCTATCCTGCTGACTGCATGCTCTGCTCTTTGTTGCCTCAGAGGGAAGGCGTGTCACCTGGCCTTGTTTTTCCTGGGGTGGTCCCAGCTGACCCACACTGAAGTCATTTTACTCTCTTACTCTTTTTGACCTTTCCACTGTGAAATTTAGTTTTCTTTTTTTTTTTTTTGTTTTTGTTTTTTGTTTTTATTTTTTTTGATATAATTTATTTACATTTCAAATGATTTCCCCTTTTCTTGCCCCCCCCCACTCCCCGATAGTCCCGAAAGCCCCCTTCTCTTCCCCTGTCCTCCCTCCCACCCCTTCCCACTTCCCCGTTCTGGTTTTGCCGAATACTGTTTCACTGAGTCTTTCCAGAACCAGGGGCCACTCCTCCTTTCTTCTTGTATCTCATTTGATGTGTGGATTATGTTTTGGGTATTCCAGTTTTCTAGGTTAATAACCACTTATTAGTGAGTGCATACCATGATTCACCTTTTGAGTCTGGGTTACCTCACTTAGTATGATGTTCTCTAGCTCCATCCATTTGCCTAAGAATTTCATGAATTCATTGTTTCTAATGGCTGAATAGTACTCCATTGTGTAGATATACCACATTTTTTGCATCCACTCTTCTGTTGAGGGATACCTGGGTTCTTTCCAGCATCTGGCAATTATAAATAGGGCTGCTATGAACATAGTAGAGCATGTATCTTTATTACATGGTGGGGAATCCTCTGGATATATGCCCAGGAGTGGTATAGCAGGATCTTCTTGTCATTTCATTTTAACCAATTTTTGACACTCTCTTTTTTAGTCTGTTGCTCAAGAGGATTTCAAGAAAGCATCTATGTGCATCTTACGTTGTAAAGATATGCTGATGAGGCTCCCTGAATTGGTGAGTGAAATTTCTGCACTTATTTCCCCAAGAGTTTCAGAATACGCAGTATTAAGTCCATGAAGAATCATCACCTCTGTGTGGAGACTTTTGGAGAGTCTATTTGAGATCAGTTCTACTCTTTAACTGGTCCATAAAATAACTGACTTCCCTTGTTCTTTATCAGAAAGGGCATTCAAAAGGTGAAGCTGGTTAATTCTTAAGTTTTTTTTGTTCATCCCTTTATTGCCATATGATTTTGGTAATATTTCATGCTGTATAATCACAGAAGAAAAATGAGTTTATTTCCCTGCTGACCAGGTTGAATGCAGTTAATGTCACTGTCCTAGTATTTTTATGTACTGGGATTTGGAGGTATGTGAGATTCAATAGGATAAATTCTGCTTTCTTGACTGGGTCGCATCAGAACTTCTTTTTTTTAAAATTTTTTTTATATAAATTTTTTTATTCGATATAATTTTTTATTTGCATTTCAAATGATTTCCCCTTTTCTAGCCCCCCACTCTTCGAAAGTCCCATAAGCCCCTTTCTCTTCCCCTGTCCTCCCACCCACCCCTTCCCACTTCCCCGTTCTGGTTTTGCCGAATACTGCTTCACTGAGTCTTTCCAGAACAAGGGGCCACTCCTCCTTTCTTCTTGTACCTCATTTGATGTGTGGGTTATGTTTTGGGTATTTCAGTTTTCTAGGTTAATATCCACTTATTAGTGAGTGCATACCATGATTCACCTTTTGAGTCTGGGTTACCTCACTTAGTCAGTTCTCCAGCTCCATCCATTGGCCTAAGAATTTCATGAATTCATTGTTTCTAATGGCTGAATAGTACTCCATTGTGTAGATATACCACATTTTTTGCATCCACTCTTCTGTTGAGGGATACCTGGGTTCTTTCCAGCATCTGGCAATTATAAATAGGGCTGCTATGAACATAGTAGAGCATGTATCCTTATCACATGGTGGGGAATCCTCTGGGTATATGCCCAGGAGTGGTATAGCAGGATCTTCTGGAAGTGAGGTGCCCAGTTTTCGGAGGAACCGCCAGACTGCTTTCCAGAGTGGTTGTACCAATTTGCAACCCCACCAGCAGTGGAGGAGTGTTCCTCTTTCTCCACACCCTCTCCAACACCTGCTGTCTCCTGAATTTTTAATCTTAGCCATTCTGACTGGTGTAAGGTGAAATCTCAGGGTTGTTTTGATTTGCATTTCCCTAATGAGTAATGAAGTTGAGCATTTTTTAAGATGCTTCTCCGCCATCCGAAGTTCTTCAGGTGAGAATTCTTTGTTTAACTCTATACCCCACTTTTTAATAGGGTTGTTCGGTTTTCTGGAGTCTAACTTCTTGAGTTCTTTATATATATTGGATATTAGCCCTCTATCTGATGTAGGATTGGTGAAGATCTTTTCCCAATTTGTTGGTTGCCGATTTGTCCTCTTGATGGTGTCCTTTGCCTTACAGAAACTTTGTAATTTTATGAGGTCCCATTTGTCAATTCTTGCTCTTAGAGCATATGCTATTGGTGTTCTGTTCATAAACTTTCTCCCTGTACCGATGTCCTCAAGGGTCTTCCCCAGTTTCTTTTCTATTAGTTTCAGAGTGTCTGGCTTTATGTGGAGGTCCTTGATCCATTTGGATTTGAGCTTAGCTCAAGCAATACTACAGAGCAATAGTGTTAAAAACTGCATGGTATTGGTACAGTGACAGGCAGGAGGATCAATGGAACAGGATTGAAGATCCAGAAATGAACCCACACACCTGTGGCCACTTGATCCTCGACAAAGAGGCTGAAAACATCCAATGGAAAAAAGATAGCCTTTTCAATAAATGGTGCTGGTTCAACTGGAGGTCAGCATGCAGAAGAATGCGAATTGATCCATCCTTGTCTCCTTGTACTACGCATCAGAACTTCTAAATACAGCTTTTTCTTCTTTCCCTTTCCTGATTCCCCTTTCCCCACTGACCAGCTTGTGTTTATGCTTGCTTTAGGTTTTACTCTTATATAGAGGGATTAATCGCAGAGATATAGTTGGATATTAGAGAGAATGTGTCAAAGATTTTATAAATTATACTCGTGAGATTGTTGATTTCCCTTAAATATTGTTTAATGTAGAACTGAATTTATATATTTCTACATTGCTTATAATGCCCTCTTTTCAGTTTTAAATATTAAACTTTTATCATGTTTACAAAAAGTTTCAAAAATAATGTAATAACTCATGTATCTTTTATCCAGAGTGTTGAGATACAACTTTTTCAGCTGTGACCTATATATAAAGAAGATTTAATCTATGATTATAGTCTCTAGGCTGTTCCTCTCTGGAATACTTCATCTTGCTTTGACACTCATGACCTTGATAGTTTTTAGGATGTGACTTATTCTTGAATTTGGTGTCAGTTATTCAGAGAAGAGACCCTATGACAATGTTGTCCTATTGGGTGGCATACAAGGTTGGCTTATCATAGTTTTGCTTGTACTAATTTTGATCAGGTATGTTGATAGCTCTGGTATTATTTTTTGTATCCTAGGTGTATTGTGTTTCAGTATAGATTCTAAGGTTCTCTTTTCTGTTTCTGTGAAGTGAAATGAAATTGGAGTCTGTCTGTGAGTAATCAGGGCAAACAAAGCTAACTTGTGCAGTATTCAATATGGTAAAGGGAAGAAAAACAAAGAGAGAACCAGGTCACAGCACTTAGGATGATATTTAACACAATAGTTATGACTTTGTCAGGAGGAAGCTACTAATAAGTGACTACAAGTTCAGAACTAAGACTATACTTTGAGGGTATGTGACAGAACTCTATTATTAGAATTGTGCTTTTAATTCTAAAAGTTAGTACAATAATTTAGAGTGTGTAGTTTTTGGTGGGCTTAATGCTTAGATAAGGGACCTGAAAATACAAGTCAGGAAATCTACAATGAGAGGACATGATATGATAAAGATTGGATAGGAATTAATAGAGCTAACAGTTTAATGAAAATTAATTAATGAATTCAATCTCTTTTTTATTTGCCAGAGATATTCTTCC
Source organism: Apodemus sylvaticus (assembly GCF_947179515.1). Classification (NCBI taxonomy): domain Eukaryota; kingdom Metazoa; phylum Chordata; class Mammalia; order Rodentia; family Muridae; genus Apodemus; species Apodemus sylvaticus. The sequence goes on along the minus strand of NC_067495.1, from coordinate 61,811,870 downwards.
TGTATCTTACTGCAATTTTTTTTGGTTTTGGTTTTTTGAGACAGGGTTTCTCTGTGGAGCGCTGGCTGTCCTGGGTAGATCAGGCTGGCCTTGAACTCAAAGATCCGCCTGCCTCTGCCTTCCAAGTGCTTGGATTACAGGCATGCACCACCACTGTCCGGCTCACTGCAAAAATTTTGCAGCAGAAATTAATGATTATTAATATTCAGAGGCAGAGAAAATATCTAGAAAATTGGATATATACATTTATATCTTAGAATTCCATGAAAAATTATCATTGAACTAAAGATTAGAGAAAACTGGGTAAGGGAAGAGTACAAGGTAAGTAAGTATCTTAAAGCTAGCCAATCAGCACTTCATTAATTTAAATATAATAATTCAATAAAGTATAAAATGTATTACATGCTATTCCTTTAATAATTGAAAAAATATAAAAATGCACGATCTGTTAATTTTTTTTAAATATTTTTATTTTCTATATTCTTTGTTTACATTCCAAATGGTTTTCCCTTTCCCAGATCCCCCCTCCCCATATGTCCCATAAACCTTCTTCTCTCCATCTATTTTCCAATCACCTCCCTCCTTTTTCTCTGTCCTTATATTCCTCTCCAATTGAAGGACTTTGAGCACCATTGGAGGACTTTCGGCAGCAGGATGATGAAGGGGCTTAAGAAGGGGAGAGTATAGAGGGTTAGGTGAGTGTGGCTAGGCGGCGTGGGGGAAGGTGTCCAGGCGGGCCCTTGCCTGGGCACCTCTGCCCCTGAGGGACCACACACACACACAGACATGGTATAGAATAGAGTTTATTCAGAATAGGGGATGGGAGTTAGTGGTAGAGAGAGAGAGAGGGAGAGAGAGAGAGAGAGAGAGAGAGAGAGAGAGAGAGAGAGTGGAGTGGAGGCCAGCCATGACCACGTGGAGGGGGGAAGAGCCCCATGGGCAGAGAGGTGAGAATGTGGGAGAGCAGAGAGCAAAGAGGGAGAGGAGGAGCAAGTAGCCCCTCTTATAGTGGGCCAGATCTCTGGGGCGGGGCATACCTGGCTATTGCCAGGTAGGTGTGGGGTGGAGCTTAGACAAAACCCCAACAGTCCCCAATGTTTGGTTAATTAATAAAAGAAAAAGAAAAAAGAAAAGAAGTGACGGCGAATACGGCAAAGCAGGAATAGGGTCGTTGTTGTGATCTGACTGCTTCATGCTGACGTTGGGGCGGTGTGTCTCTGGGGAACCTAGAGAAAGGTGTATGGGGGGTGATTGTCCAGTCTCAGGAGGACTGGCTGCTTCCTTGCTGTCCAGGGTTTGTAGAGCCATTTGAAGATAGGTCAGGAGAACAGGTCCAGTAGAAGCTGTCTGTGTTTGGAGAAGCTGAGAAGAGATTGGAGCATCTGAAGGTTGCTTCTCTGAAGCTGTCCTGGATATGGCAAGGGCCTGGACTTAACAAGATGTTGGAACACATTAGTATAGTTAGGGAATAAGACTAAGTACATTTGGGAGAAAGGAAAATTTTCTTTTCTCAAGATGTACAATTGAAACCCAGAGGAATCCCACCCTTTGGAAAGGTAGTAAAGTGGGAACTTGGGCAGATGTACTTATCTGGATGGAGCCTACTTGGTCCATGAGCAGTAGATTTGGGTAGGTCTCCTGCCTGGCTCGCCAGTGTTGGTTCCTGCGTTGATTTCTGCGCTCGCTTGAATGTCCTGTCTGCTCCCTGCATTGCAGCTGCTGCTGCTCACCATGCCCACGTGCGCGCACCCCGGGCACTGCGCTGCCGGACGTGGTGGAACCGTGAACCGCAATGAGACACGCTAGACCAGATAGCTCCACGTGGGCTTTATTTAAGAAGGGGAAGGGGTAGCGGGCGGGAAGGAAAGGGAGAAGAGAAAGAAAAGAGAGAGAGGAAAGGAGCGCTGCTCAGTTATATACCGGCGGTGACGTAATTACAGGTAAAGGTGGGCTATGGAATTCTGGGTAAACGGCAGCCGTTGCCTTGGCAACAGACCTATACATTGCTTGTATGGCATCACAAGCTTTGCAGGCCTCAGGCCTTGGGTACCTACACCAATGCTAGATCAATCATTTCCAGGATCAGGACCCTCTCCATACTTCATGGGAGACATTTGTTATGCGATTTGTGCCTTGGGTATTCAGAGCTTCTGGGCTAATTAATATCCACTTATCAGAGATTGCATTCCATGTGTATTCTTTTGTGATTGGGTTACCTCACTTAGGATGATATTTTCCAGATCAAACCATTTGCCTAAAAATTTTGTGAATTCATTGTTTCTAAGTGCTGAGTAGTATTCCATTGTGTAAATATACCACATTTTCTGTATCCATTCCTCCTTTGAGGGACATCTGGGTTCTTTCCAGCTTCTGGCTATTATAAATAAGGCTGCTATGAACATAATGGAGCATGTGTCTTTATTGCATGCCGGGGAATCCTTTGGGTATATGCCCAGGAGAGGTATAGCAGGGTCCTCAGGAAGTGTCATGTCCAGTTTTCTGAGGAACCACCAGACTGATTTCCAAAGTGGTTGTACCATCTTACAGCCCCACCAGTAGTGGAGGAGTGTTCCTCTTTCTCCACATCCTCCCAACACCTGCTGTCTCCTGAGTTTTTGACCTTAGCCATTCTGACTGGTGTAAGGTGAAATCTCAGGGTTGTTTTGATCTGCATTTCCCTAATGACTAATGATGTTGAGCACTTCTTAAGGTGCCTCTCGGCCATCTGAATTTCTTCAGGTGAAAATTCTTTGTTTAGATCTGTACCCCATTTTTTAACAGGGTTATTTGGTTCCCTGGGGTCTAACTTCTTGAATTCTTAGTATATATTGGATATTAGCCCTCTATCAGATGTAGGGTTGGTGAATATCCTTTCCCAATTTGATGGTTGCCATTTTGTCCTTTTAACAATGTTCTTTGCCTTACAGAAACTTTGTAATTTCATGAGGTCCCATTTGTCAATTCTTGATCTTAGAGCATAAGCTATGGGTGATCTGTTCAGGAACTTTTCCCCTGTGCCCATGTCCTTAAGGGTCTTCCCCAGTTTCTTTTCTATTAGTTTCAGTGTGTATGATTTTACATGGAGGTCCTTGATCCACTTGGAGTGAAGTTTAGTACATGGAGATAAGAATGGATCAATTTGCATTCTTCTGCATGCTGACCTCCAATTGAACCAGCACCATTTGTTGAAAAGGCTATCTTTTTTCCACTGGATGTTTTCAGCTTCTTTGTCAAAGATCAAGAGATCATAGGTGTGTAGATTCATTTCTGGATCTTCAATTCTATTCCATTGGTCCACTTGTCTGTCACTGTGCCAATACCATGCAGTTTTTAACACTATTGCTCTGTAGTATTGCTTGAAGTCAAGGATACTGATTCCCCCAGAATTTCTTTTGTTGTTGAGAATAGTTTTAGCTATCCTGGGTTTTTTGTTATTCCAGATGAATTTGAGAATTGCTTTTTCTAACTCTGTGAAGAACTGAGTTGGGATTTTGATGGGGATTACATTGAATCTGTAGATCGCTTTTTGTAAGATTGCTATTTTAACTGTATTAATCCTGCCAATCCACGAGCATGGCAGATTTTTCCATTTTCTTCTTGCCAACCGAATCCAAGAACACATCAAAACGATCATCCACCATGATCAAATAGGCTTCATCCCAGGGTTGCAGGGATGGTTCAATATAAGGAAATCCATCAATGCTATCCACTACATAAACAAACTCAGAGAAAAAAAAACATATGATCATCTCATTAGATGCAGAAAAAGCATTTGATAAAATTCAGCATCCTTTCATGCTAAAAGTCTTGGAAAGAACAGGAATTCAAGGCTCATACCTAAACATCGTTAAAGCAATATACAGCAAACCGGTAGCCAACATCAAACTAAATGGAGAGAAACTTGAAGCAATCCCACTAAAATTAGGGACTAGACAAGGCTGTCCTCTCTCTCCATATCTTTTCAATATAGTACTTGAAGTTCTAGCTAGAGCAATTAGACAACATAAGGAGGTCAAGGGGATACAAATTGGAAAGGAAGAAGTCAAATTATCACTATTTGCAGATGACATGATAGTCTACTTAAGTGACCCGAAAACCTTCACCAGAGAACTCCTACGGCTGATAAACAACTTCAGCAAAGTGGCAGGTTATAAAATCAACTCTAGCAAATCAGCAGCCTTCCTATACTCAAAGGATAAGCAGGCTGAGAAAGAAGTTAGAGAAATGACACCCTTCACAATAGCCACAAACAATATAAAGTATCTTGGTGTGACTCTAACCAAACAAGTGAAAGATCTATATGACAAGAACTTCAGGGCTCTGAAGAAGGAAATCGAAGAAGACCTGTTAATGTTTAAAAGACAAGAAAATCAGGAGAAAAATAAATTAGAAATATGACACTGAAAAATAATGTTTGGCCTGGGGCAGTGGTTCAGTGGTTAAAGTGCTTGCTGCATAGCAACGAGGACCTTGATTTTGTATTCCCATCACCAACAGAAATGCCTGGTTTCAGGGCATACATTTTTATTCCTGACTTGGGGGTGTTCTAAAGTTGTTGACATAGATGGCTCCTCAGAGACAAGTAGATCTCTGGAGCTCACTGCCAGAGCTAGTCTAGCAAATTAGTAAAATCCAGATTCATTGAAAGACTTTGTCTCAAAATAACAAGATGAAAAGCAAGTGATTAAGATATCTCATATTAGGCTCTGGCCACCATATGCATGCCTGGACATGAATACATATACCACAGTACACACACACATAAAAATATAAGGCAAGAAAGGGAAGGGAAAACATATAAAAGTTACTTATATAATTAAAATAAAACTCAAAGTTTGATATGAGGACTTTTGGACAAGTTGGACAAGATAATTTTAATTAATAATATTAAATTGGACCTATCAACTATATAGTCTCATCTTAGAATTATAAAATAGGTATTAGTATGAAATTATTATTTCCAGGCCAGTCACTATATCAGTGGCTGGAGTAGTTCCTTTTTGTATGATTACTATGTTGTACATTTACATATCTATTTTCCATGTGTATGTGTGTGTTTCAAGACAGGGTTTCTCTGTGTAGTCCTGGCTGTCCTGTAACTCATTATGTAGACCAGGTTGACCTCGAACTCACAAAAATACAGCTGCCTCTGCCTTTGAATGCTGGGATTTAAGGCATGTACTACTACACCCACCCAGCTTAAGTTTTTCATTACTTTTAATCATAGATTTTTTTTTGGCCGGTTTTATTCCATAGCTATAACTTCGTGAGAAATGGATTGTTTTAATACTAGGAAAGATTGGTACTTAATATCTACTTCTTAATAACTTATCTGTTAACAATTATCTGATTTGTTCTGTTGATATTAGACCAGATTACAGTTTGGAGAAGTAAATATAACATAAAACACAAAAAAATCATAATAACCATACAGTATCATTTTGAATTCCTTCTTAACAAAATACTTCTTTCTCCATGTACCAAATGTTTTAGTGACAGTGGTAAAGACAAGAGGTCAAATTTATGAGAAATTGGGATTTTTATAGATTTTGTGGGTATAACCGAATGTTATTACTTATTTTATAATTAGAAAGGGAAATGAGAAATAAATAAGAGTAATATTATAATATTGTCTGTTTACTTCCTGTGACTTACTTAATCAGGACCCTTGGGCTCTTAAGATAACAGTGTCTGAGTTTCCTTGTTTCATCTAGCATTCTCCATATTTGTGAATTTCCATAGGTCATTAACGCTAACCTCTGCACTAAAAAGTTGTCCTATAACTTCCTTAGATTATATTTCTGTTAACATGGCCAGTATTTCCTGTTTAACTAAAGTGCAGGTTATATTCCACTTTTGAGTTTGGTACTAGTTTTACAGAGCCTGTACTCCCTGCCTCCCCTCTCAAGTTCTGGGATTACAGTCATACATCAAATCATCCAGTTTATGGAGTACAGGGGTTCAAACATAGGGCCTTGTGCATGATAGGTGAGCTACATTCCTTAGCCTAACCCAGTTTAATGTTGTAGAATCATTAACATAGATATGACAGATTTTTTTTTCTAGGAAACTTCAGTTCGTATATTTTAGCATCCCATGTAAAACAAAGAAAATATTTCTTACTTGTCTTTTCTTTTTCATTCTTCCTGTATGTTTTCCAGTGCTAGAATCAAAGCTAGTGTCCAAGGCATGCATGCTTCTATAAACAGTTATTTTTTATGAATCTTTTTATTTCACATTACATTGGAAATGTTTTATGAATACAGGAATTTCTGTATATTTTGTTCAGGGATGTATACTTAATTCCTAGAATAATGTCTACTATGCTTAGCATATCATTGTTATTGAATATATAAATGAATGAGTCAATGAAGCAGAATTGGTAATTTTTGATCATTTCATTTAAAAACATGCTACAAATACCTTCACAGATTTTTTAGCCTTTTATATCTTTGTTGCTATGCTTAGTATTTTGTTATTTTTCCCATCTAAGAAGTAGCATTTAGTGTAAATATATTTCTAAGAATGATGAGAGCACAAAAAGTAAATACAAAGAAGCTGGATAAAGGCTTAGAATACGTATTATTTATCAGAATTTTGTTTTACATTTTCCTCTGAACCAGTTCAGTTGTAGGCGTCTGTGCAGTAAGTTGGTGAGAACGTCATTATGGCTACATAATTGGGATGGCCTTGAATGAACCTGTGGGATCTGGAGCATGTAATGAGTTAAACTGTTTTTGCTGCAATGTCAGGAATACATTTAAATACCAATGGATGCTTTTCAAACACATATTGGCAAGATTAACAAGACTGTTCTTTATTTTAGATTTAGATATACAGTAGATCTGATGTGCTCAGTCATGCACATTGAATTTATACTTTTTGAATGTAGTGTCATTCAAAGGGAAATTTTTTTATAAAGAAAGCTAAGGCTTTATACATCATTCATGAATAACTTGCCTCAAATCTTACATACTTAATTGAGGTCCTGCTTCTTAGTCTGCTCTGGTAAAATTTATAAAGAATTCCTTTTTATGGGTAGAATTCTATGTAGGTGATTTCTTTAAGTACTCAGGGGCATTAAGATAAATTATTAGAATTATAAAACAGGTTTACATGCCATTTTCTAATATTTTGAGAGTTGAAAATTCTATATGAACATGCTATTGATCTATTTCATTGATTTACCCACAACTATTTTCCAGTGGTAAATTGATACACTTGTTCCTGCTTTTGTCTTTATGATAATGTATGTGAAGGAAATTTAAAGGAACCATTAAACTATTTCCAAAGAAGCTTTTTAGCTGAATAGTTCTTTGGGTATTTCTCAAATTTTAAGAATTTTGAGAATTTTATTTTGTCTTTGAGTATATTTTCTACTGTTACGCTTTTACTGGAACAACCCAAAGCAAATATTTTTGTTTATCATTTTCCTAGGCAAGTGATCAGATTTCTTTTTAAAAATATGACTATTTTTTTGAGAATTTCATACAATGTATTTTGATCACATTATTTCCCTAACTCCTTCCAGACCTACCTCCACCTCCGTACCTACCCAACTTTGCATCTTTAAAATTTTTTTAAATTTTATTTTTATATGAGCCAGATGTACTGGTGCATGCTCTTAATCCCAGCACTTGGGATTCAGAGGTAGGTGGATCTTTGTTAGTTTGATGCCAACCTGGTCTACATAGTGAGTTCCAGGATAGCCATAGCTACATCATAAGAACCTGCCCTCCTCAAATATTATGAATATGGGTGTTTTGCTTGCATGTATGTCTGGACACCTTTTGTGTGCCAGTGCCTTTGGAAGAGCAGCCAGTGCTTTTAACCATTAAAAAAAATCTCATCAAGTCCAATTTGTGTTACCCAAATACTCTTGGGTAGGGGCCCCTGAGCATGGTGGATCTTCTAGGAGTCACACCCTTAAAGAAAACAGACTCTTTCTCCCAGCAGCTATGGTTACCAATAGCTCATGCTCATCCCCCATCCTCTGCTCTGTTCTTAGGGTTTTGTCTGTCTTGAACTTATATAAGTCTTATGTATTTTGTCCTAACTGCTGTGAGTTCACCATGTTTGAGAGCACACATGTTATGGCTACCCTGTTGTATTCTTTCACTGCCTCTGGGGTTTTTCTACCTTCCTTTCACATAAAGGTCCCTGAGCCTCTGGGGAAGGGTGCAATATAGATATCCAGTGGAAGCTGAGTACTCCAACATCTATTTTCTTCAAGTTGACCAATTGTGGGTCTCTGTGCTAATTATCATCCATTACAAGAATAAACTTTTCTGACAAAGATTGAGACATGCACTAATCTATGGGTATACAGAAAGTCATTAGGGGTCAGTTTAATCCTGTGTTCTTTAGCAACATAATAGTAGCAGTTCTTCTATAATTTTTTTAACCATACCCTGTGAAAAACTTACAAATTCTGAGATAAGAGTTTATAGTATAATTTTAAGAGATTTTGAGAGAATATTGCAAAGAAATCATAGAGATAAAATATATTTTGGTGGGAAGTAGAACTGTAGATAAGACTTTGCAAGTGTTGAGCAGAGCAAATTTACTTGTAACATATTTGGGAATCATTTGTTATAGTCTGTGATAATTTGTATATATGGAAGCTTTTATAGCAGTAGGTCTCTATATGAATTTTTCTAAAGCCCTTTAGAGTTAGTTATTCCTTTCCATATTCCCTCCTTTATCCTGTCTTTCCATCTCCCACCTCATTTATCCCTTCTTATTCAATTACTCCCCTTTCCCCGGTAGTAACTGCACTCTACATGTCTTTCTTTCAAAGCCCTCTCCAATTCTATGGTCTCTTACAAGTTTTTTGGCCTCTATAGGTATTCCAAATGAAACATCTAAATCTTCAAAGCTGGTATTCACATATGAGAGAAAACATGTTTGTTTTTCTTGTTCTGGGTTACTTCACCCTAGTTGATTGTTTCTAGTTCCATCCATTTAAACTGCAAATATAATTTTACTTTTCTTAACAACGGAGTCATATTCCATTGCATAAATGTATTACATTTTCATTATCCATATCATATTTTAATTTTCTACTCACTAGTTCATAAATATCAAGGATGTTCCCATTTCCTGGTTATTGTGAATAGAGATGCTTAAGTATCTCTATACTTAAGTATCTCTACTTAAGTATCTCTATAGTAGGAAATAGAGTCCTTTAGGTATATGTCTAAGAGAGCACAACTAGGCCATACAGTAGATTTCTAGCATTTTGAACAACTACCCTACTGATTTCTATAGTAGCTGCAACCAGTTTACGTACCCACCATCAATATGATAATTATTTCCCTTTCCTCTCATTCATGCCATCATTTATTGTTTCTTAGCTATTTTGACTAAGGTGAGATAAAATATCAAAATAATGTTGATTTGAATTTTTCTGGTGATTAAGGATGTTGAACATTCAAAAAATGTATTTCTTGGCCATTTACCATTTCATATTTTGAGAATTTTGTTAGTTCTTTGACCTAATTTTTAACTGGGTTGTTTGTTTTCTTGATGCTAAGTTTTTTTTTTTAGTTCTTTATTCTAGACATTAACCCTTTGTCAGATGTGTATTTAGTAAAGACTTTTTTTAAAATTCTGTAGGCTTCCTCTTAATTCAAATGATAATGTCCCTTTCTATACAGAAGGGTTTTAGTTTCATGATGCTCCATTTGTCAATTGTTGGTTTCAGTACCTGTACTTTTAGGTTCCTGTTCGGAAAGTCCTTTGGGTGTAGAAATTGAAACATATTCCCTATTTTATCTTCAAGCAGATTTAGGGTATCAGGTCTTATATTGAGGTATTTGATCCATTTTGCAGTTGAGTTTTATGCAGGTTGATCAATAAGGATCTAGTTTCATACTTCTACACATAACTCCATCACTATTTGTTGAAGGTGTTGTCTTCTCTGTCTATCTTTGGCCTCTTTGTTAAAAATTAGGCAGCTCTGTATGCATGGACTTGTGTGCAGGTCTTAATTCTTTTATTTTTTTCTTCTTTTCCTGACCAAGGCAGGTCCTTAATTCTATTCCATTGATCAGTGTGATTATTTTTATGTTGATACCATACTGTTTTTTAATTTTAAATTACTATTACTCTGTAGTATAACTTATACCATGGATGATGATTCCTCCAGCAGTTCTTTCATTGATCAGGATTGTTTTGGTTATCCTGGTTTATTTTTGTGCTTCTATGTGACACTTAGAATTATTTTTAAAAATTTCTATGAAGAATTGAATTAGAATTTTGATTGAATTAAGTTGAATCTTAATTTGGTAAGATGGTTATTTTCACAATATTAATTTTACTAATCTACAAACATGGGAAGGCTTATTATTTTCTTGTATCAGATTTCTTATTACCAGTCACAAAGGGACTTTCAACTTCTATCAATAATCTCTTGTAATATTTTCTATATATAATTGAAGTCCCAACTTTAATGTTTTGTATCTCTCTTTAATAATATAACTTGAGAAGTTTTTATATGGATGGTTATTTATGTTACCCTGGCTGCCCTGGAATTCATATGGAAACCAGGAAGGCCTCAAACTCATAGAGGTCTGTCTGAATTTGTCAAAGATGTATGCCACCATTCCTAGGCTGTTTTTAAGACTCTGAATAGCTATTGATATTTATTTAACTTGAAGAAAATAATGAAACTTTATTTATTTGCTTATTTATGTTTTTTATTACAGACAAAATATCTTCACATACTCTGTTACAACCTTGGAGTAGAAACAAGCAAGCAGAATAAATACAAAGAGAGTTCATTCTGGCTTAGGTAATGTAAAAAACTGAAAATTCAGAAATATTATGGTAGAGATCAGTTTATATTTTGCGTAGTACTTTGGCCATTTAAATATTTTCTGACTTCAAAAGCTAACATGCCATATTTATTTGCTTCTTTAACATGTGTTAATCAGAATTCTCTAGAGGAATAGAATTGATAGAAAGTATATATGTTATAAAGGGAATTTAATATAAGGACATATAGTTAATATTGGCTCTTTTCCATTGGAGAGGCAGAGAACCTGGGTGCTGTTCAGTCCATGAAGATAGATGCCTCAGCAGTTTCAATCTGGTGTCAAAGGCAATGAAGATTCCTGGGGGAATCACTAGTCTTTAGCTCACAGTAGAACCTGATGAAGGTGGATTCTGATGTTAGCAAAGAACTGTTACAGCAACAAAGTTAGATGAACTCACTAGCTAGTTAGATGAACTCACTAGCAAGAAGCAAAGGTAAGGAGGCAAGCAGCAATGCTTTTTTCCCAGGGCCTCATCACTATCTTGAGTTTTAGCCAGGACAGGCTACTCTCAGGAAGACTGTTCTTCTTTCAATTAATCTTTCCTGGAAAAGCTTGCATATTCCCAAATAGGGACAGATTCAGTCAAGTTAACAACCAAGATTAACAGTCACAAGTCCACCTCTTATCAACTTGACACCCAACCATATATTCTTATGTAATCTTTGATTTCCAAATGAAAACTATAGCATGCTGGCAATTCCACCTAATATGATAGAATTATCCTACACATAAGTGGAAATGCAAAATTCCCTTGAGGAATGATCAGTTCCTTAATATTCTATAACTTATCATGACAATACACATTTAACAACACTTAACTACTAATGTTATTGATGTTATATTAAATGGTGTGGTAGTTTGAATGAAAACAACCCTGTCTTAGTTACTGTTCTATTGTTGTGAAGAGAGATTATGACCAAGGCAACTCTAATAAAAGAAAGCATTTAATGGGATGACTTAGAATTTTAGAGGGTTATTCCATGATCATCATGATGAGGAGCATTGCAGCAGGGAGGCAGGCACAGAGCAGCTGTGAGCTTACATCCTGATCTGCAAGCAGAAGATACACACATACATATATACACACATACATAGAGTGATACTGGGTCTGGTATGGGCCATTGAAATCTCAAAGTCAACTCCCAGTGACATACCTCCCCCAACAAGTTACTAATTCTTCCTAAGCAGTCTACTATCTGGGAACCAGACATTCAAGTATATGAGCCTATAGAAACTATTTTCATTAAACTATATTTTATATTTTAATACTTAATCTCTAGTTTGTGCACCTGTTTTGGAAAAGGCTAGGAGATGTGGCCTTGTTGGAGGAGGTTTCACTGAGGGCAGGCTTTGAGGTTTCAAAACACTCATGAGATTCCAAGTATGCACTCTCTAATTTGTATTTGTGGATCAAATGTGAGTTTTTATTTCTTCCTTCTTTCTAACCATATGAAACTGCCAAGGTCCAGCCTCAGCTTGGAGAGGAGATCCTGAGGAAGGGGTGTTTGGGAAAAACAACTCAAAGTCACTTGTGGGTACAAGCTAACAGTTCTGTAGTCTGCGCAAGATGGTTCCCTAGGCAGCTCTGTAGATAGATCTTGGCTCTGTAGTCTGTTTGAGACACCTCTCTACTTGAAATACCTTTCTCTGCTTAAAATGGCTCTCTTTGCTTGAGATAGCTCTTCAGTTTTCTGACCAAAATCAGAAATCCTGCTAGAAAAATATCTCTAAAAGAACATTAATAGCTCTTTGATTTTCCAACCGAAGTCAGAAATCCTGCTAGAAAAATTCCAAAAGAGCTGTTTATTCTCCAAGCACTTTTGTATGGGTCTCTCTCTCTCTCTGTCTCTCTCTCTTGCTCTCACTCTCTCTGTCTCTATCTCTCTGTCTCTGTCACACACACACACACACACACACACACACACACACACACACACACACACACACACAGAGAGAGAGAGAGAGAGAGAGAGAGAGAGAGAGAGAGAGAGAGAGAGAGCAAAGGCCAGTCTTTTATTTACTTATCAATTCAGTCATTTACTCCAGGTTTCTTTTTGATTATCCCATGAATTAGCATTTTATAACCTTAGACCTTTGATTATTAGAATAGGATAGCAAGTGCATTTTTTAAAAAAAAAAAGTATAGCAAAGGAATTAAGAAATCTGCTTACCTTTTGTAAGCACAATAAGTTTAACTGGGTGGGATCTCATCCTGAGATTACTGTTCCAGTCACCTGGACCTAAACTCTTTCTGTCCCAGGATGATCTTTAACTTAGGAATCTGTTTGCTTTTGTAAGCGCAGACAATAAGCTATCTGAGTGGGATATCCCTCTGAGATCACCACTCTATAAATCTCTTCATCTTCTTCCTTAATATCTTTCTGACAAGCTGGTTCCTTAGTGACTCTGTTTTCTTAGGTCCATGAAGCTCTTCATACAATTTGCACTGCATCCTTGACAGTGTCAGTACTGCCATGGTACCAAGTATGGGGTATAGGCCTGGGGGATTGACAGAAAACACAGACTTGGGTCATTCTGGTGATGAGAATGCCAAAGCTTTACTGAGGTTCTCGCAATATATACTAGAGGCCAGGAAGAACAACAGGAAAAACCAATCATAACCATAGGTCAGGCACCTGGGAGGTCTCTACCACACTGGGCTGGAAAACAGGAATCAAATTAAGCTGCAGGATGTTCCACAGGATGTTCCCTGTGCAAACAGCTCACCTGAGGGCATAGAGCTAAGCTCACTGATGCCCATTTTTATTTCATAAAAAGGAATAGCGTCTGTCTTAGGTCACTTTCCGTCCAACTCCCATTACCTGTCTCTGGGATCTCTGCCAGTCCCAGAGCCCTGTCTTAGGTTGGTGTGGACTGCAAAGGAGTTGCCAGTCATAGACTAACTATTCTTATACAGACTGAGCCAAATTTGAGCAGATGGATTAACCTGTGCTGAAGACATAAGCACTTGTTCAGTTACTGCTCTGGACTGGTTTTGTTGTTTGCATATATGATTTAGAAGGAACAATCCCAATGCGGCAGCTCTACAAGCCAGCAGATAAAGTATTTACCAATTTTTCTTTTCAACATGAAACATAGGACAATAATCATTCAACAATGAACCAAGGACAGAAACAAATTGACACGTGGACAAATTGGTGCACCAAAGACAAACAATACATAGAGAGGAAAGAGCACTTGTAACCAGTACTAGGAATATCTCCAGTAGGGTCCACAGAGGAAACAGGATGTCTCCATGTTTTTGCTTGTCCCTAGGAGAGTTTTGAAATTCATTTTCCTTCTCTTTTTCTCTTTCTAATGTTTCGAAAATCCGTATTTTTTGTTTTTGTTTTTTGTTTTTTACTCATTTTATTTTATTTTATTTTATTTTATTTTATTTTATTTTATTTTATTTTATTTTATTTTATTTTATTCTATTCTATTCTATTCCCTATTCTTCTCGCCTGATACAGTTCTAGACTGCGGACAATTTGCCATCCCAATTTGCTGTCCACCCTCGCTGGTCTCAGCATTGGGCCTACGCTGATTCAGTCTAGGCTGTATCCCTTTTGCACCCCTGCAACAACAGCCTTCAAAAGATGACATTTATAGTGCTAACATTAATGTTTTATGTTGCTTACCATGCCGGATACATAATTTTTTTTGTTCCTGCGGAGCTCTACCCAAGACAGAGTTCCTCAGTTGGTCTCTCTGTTTCCAAGCCACAATTTTGGGGTCCAATCTGTAGCTGCCATTTCTCCCCGTGCCTTAATTTTCCCAATGCGTTCCTCTCTCTTTGCCTGCCGTCCTTTCTTAGAACGATCCTGTCAGGTGCTCTTCTCTTTCCTGATCTCGGTGTGACCTCCATTTGACAGCACCACCACAGTACCAAGTATCAGGCGTAGGCCTGGGGAATTGACAGAAAACACAGACTCCGGTCATTCTGGTGATGAGAATGCCAAAGCTTTACTGAGGTTCCAGCAATATATACTAGAGGCCAGGAAGAACAACAGGAAAAAACAAATCATAACCATAGGTCAGGCACCTAGGAGGTTCCTACCACACTGGGTGGGAAAACAGGAATCAAATTAAGCTGCAGGATGTTCCACAGGATGTTCCCTGTGCAAACAGCTTAGCTAGGGGCATAGAGCTAAGCTCACTGATGCCCAACACATCCTTATATTTTGCATAGTTGAGAAATTATATATGTTCTTGAACTCATTTTTTCAGAGTTCTTTCCCACAGCTTTCAGGACTGTCTTTCAGGTCGCAGCATTTACCATTTTGCTGAGGAACATATTCTTGCCTCCTGGATTCATGCTGTTTCTAGTTATTTATCATAGAGCCATTAACCTTAACATTCCTCCCAACCTTGGCAGGGAGAATATTTCTTAAAGGAGGAACATAAAGTGAATTGTGTACATTATTATACAAACAAGCCCCATGCCCATTTCAATCATCACTTGTGGAGGCCCACATTCTGCTAGCTCTGCTTCAGTGGTGGGAACTATGTCACATCATTCCTTTACATAGACATGCAGGACTTGGCATGAAACCATATGCCAAATTAAATGCTTTCATTTATAAGTTGTCTTGGTCATGGTATTTTATCATAGCAGTGGAAAATTAACTAGGACAAATGGTAAAGATGCTAAAGGGTCAGCCCTGAAAATACATACAATAACAATATACAAATGGAACAGATTACACACACACACACACACACACACACACACACACACACACGCACGCGTGCGCACATGAAATAACAATGGAAAAGGCTATTAATTTTAAGGAGAGTGGGGAAGAGTATTTGGGGTTTTTTTAGAAGGAGGAAAGGGTGGGATAAATGATTTAATTAAATTACAACCTCAAAATGAACAGTAAAAAGATTATTAAATAAGAAATGCCAACTTGACTTTAAAAGAGTGAGGTAAGAAAACACGAATATATATGTATATATACACAGACATATTTTTAACACAATAAGATTAAATGCTTATGGTTATTAAAATCCTCGTTTGGTAACTGGCCACATAGCTTTATCTGGTAATTATATCTACTTTCTACTATCCATTCTCTTTTCTCAGTAGTTATCACTTGGCTTGTTGGCTGGAAAAGTAACATACACCTACATTCCTGAAGAGTCTGGACCATTTGTCCTCCTACTTTAGCTGGGTTATTAAATGTTTTCCTGTTGCCTATAATCACAAAATATAATCACAGAACACCAAGAGATGCCTTGAGGATTTCTGGAAGTTTAGACATGCTCTCTTTTACCTCTTTTGTGGTGTCCAGATCAATCGTCCCTACTGACACTGTAACTCTTTTTCAAGCCAGTTGACTCAAAGGCATCAGGGCCACCAAGTGGCCATGGGGAAATCTTAGTTCCTAGGTCAGTGGAATGATTGTTGTGTCTCCTTGGCAAACCACTCCCCACTTTACAACAAAGACTTTTAGGCCAGCAAAGCATAAGGTTGTAAGAATAGGAGTGCAAAATTTTACTGAGTCACTAGTGGTGACAGTGAATAATGCCATTCCCAGCCATCCATTGATTTCTGGGCTTGTCAATCATAGTCCTGAGAGGAACAGTACTATATGTTAGATAAAGATTCAGAATATATACAGCCCTCTAGAGAACCATGCCCCACTCTTATTGGCTGTTGCTATCGAGTTTGTACTGTGCATATTTCATTCTACTGTTTTTTTCAATCTATGTGCCTCAGTATGGTTAGGAACATGGTAAAACCTATGAACTGCATGAGCATTCTTTGGCTGTAAAGTGAATCCTTGATCAGAGGCAATGCTGTGTGGAACACTGTGATGGTGGATAAGTCTATAGGCGGTGGTATTGCTGAAGCATTATTTAGTGATAATTTTGGTTTCATTAAAAACAGAAATACTAATGGATATTTTGTTTCAGGACACCAGCAAAAAATTTATTGGGGCTGCTTCTGCTGGGCTATTCCCTGCTTTGCTCCCAGAGGGGATTTTCTTGTTTTTCTTTTTCTTTTTCTTTCAACTTTTTTTTTGGGGAAATCATATAGGAAGAAGAAAAGGAATTCACAAAGTAGCAAAAGTCTGCCTATAGCATTATATTCAGGAAAACCCAATTCATAACTAGAATAAGAATCTATTCCAGTAAGAACACACTGCTGCTCTTTCCATGTTGGAAGTTGTCCTACCATCAAATGTCATCAACCAACCATAAAATCATCACTGGGTCATTCTGGAGAATGATATCAAATGGAAGCTTTGTCTTAGTCACTGCTGTTAGAAGGTTTAGTACTCAGCTGCAGCTATAGACAGACCAGCCTTGGTGAGAAGTACATGTTGTCAAGCCTGTGTATAATCATCTTTCATGCTGCAATGGTCACTTTGTTCACGAGCACCTTGAACAGTGTCAAGAACTGCAGGCAAAGAGATTGACTGCTATCTACAGGTTGGGTCATCTTGTCTACTTGATTATTCTTCTGCTGCAACCACCTTTTGGTGAGCATTTAAAGGGCACATGCATTTCTTTAGATATTTTGTCTATTTGGAAAAGTATACACACACACCTATTGCCCAAATCTTTTCTTTTCTTTCTTTTCTTTTCTTTTTTTCTTTTCTTTTCTTTTCTTTTTCTTTTTCTTTTTCTTTTCTTTTCTTTCTTTATTTCTTTTTTTTTTTTTTGGTTTTTCAAGACAAGGTTTCTCTATGTATTCCTGGCTGTCCTGGAACTCACTCTGTAGACCAGGCTGGCCTCAAAACTCAGAAATCCACCTGCCACTGCCTCCCAAGTGCTGGGATTAAAGGCGTGTGCCACCACTGCCCAGTCATATTTTCTTACTCTTTTTAAAATAACTTACCATCTAAGTCCCCAATCATCCAACAAACTATTTGTCTACTGCCAAAGAATCAGTATATAACCACACATGGGGCCGTTTTTCCTTCCAAGCAAAATGTATTACTGTGTGTATTGCCTGAAATGTTTGAAAGTTTCATATATAGAGACAATAAATTTCTTGCTCCTCATAAGTAATGAATAGGATAGCAAATGTATTTATAGTGCATAGATCTTTCAACAGTTTACTCCATGGATTATCCATACTCTCCAAATTATCAGGAAAGTCTTTATCAACATTTGGTTTAGCAGAATTAGAAAGCCATCTCTAGAAACCACAAAAACCCTTTAGAGAAATTTATTCTTAACAATTCTGTTTCTTAGTAAGCACTCTTAATAATGAAACCTTTATCAGGTAGAGTTCCCTAGAAGAACAGAATCAATAGAATATTATATATTATTAAAGGGAATATATTAGATTAGCTTAAAAGATAGGGACTGTGCAGTCAAATAGTAGCTGTCTGCATACTGGAGAGATAGAGATCCCAGTAACTGTGAGTCCAATAAGCCAAATGCATTCACAGTCCCAACCTGTTGCTGGAAACCTGAAAGCTCCCTGGTGTTTCAGCTATCGAGTACATGCTGGATGGCTGAAGAAACTGGAGTCTGATCTGAGAGGTGTATTTTGGTAGCAGCCAGATCAGAAAGAAGGGAAGGAAGGTGTGCACATACTAATTTTCTGTGGACCTCTTTATATCTGGGCTACCTGTAGTATTACAGCTCAGATGGAAAGGTATCCTGGCAGTTGGAAGCCAAGGAATACCACAGAGTCATACTGCACAACAAACACAAGAGATTTATTGGGAGGGAAAAACACAGGAAGGTGGCTACCTCTGCTTGGGAGAGAAGCAGCAGAGAACTGGGCAGAGAGCAAGGTTTATATAGAGTTTCTAGGGGTTGAGAAGGGGAGCTTTCCAGGGTGACCTGTGATTGGAGGAATTATGTGGCTTGATCCTGGGGCAAACTCAGGAATTAGTAGGATTTTTTTTTCTGTAGGATGGGGCCTGGGGCCTGGCCTTTCTCCTGTCTCAGGGTTGGGAGTAGCCATTATAACTGTTAGGGAAGTCTAGGGATGGGGCCTTGTCATTGGGGTTTCTCAGGGGAGGTGCTTACCAGGGAAAGCAGTTCCTGCCACTCAGGTTGGTGTGAATAACCAACAATTACCACTTAGAGGTGCCATCCATTTTGAATATAGGTCTGTCCTATTAATTCTTTCCAGAAACACCACTGCAGACAGGTCAGTGTGTCTTCTAGGTGATTTCTCTTGCAATAATTTGATTACTTATTTTTTCCTATTCTTTTTCCTTTCCCTCCCCTTCCATCAAGTCTCCTCCCTCCCTCCCTTCTTCCTTCCCTCTCTCTTGCCCTCCCTCCCTTCCTCCTTCTATTTGGAGCCCAGTAGGTTTCCTTAAAGCATCTGTTTTAAATTATACATCCTACAGTTTGCCATGCTGGTTACTGTCTAGTCAGATTTTAATGTGTTGTCCTCACCTTTAGGGGTAGGATCTTGGTTTCCTGGAAACTTACAATATTTGTGTAGCATCATCTGATCTTAGAAATTATGTAAACTGACTTTGTGTATATTTTTCCAGAACTTCTAAGTAGTCTGCTTATTTCCTCTAAGTTGATGGTAACGTTTACTATTTCAGCACTAGATGTACTACATCTAAGTTTCCTGATGTTGGTGTGTTATCACTATCAGTATTAGGGCAAAATATAAGTCCAGGTTTGCCCCAATTCTGTAATTGGTGTATTATTAACCATCAATTCTAGGACTCCATAAGGGTACTTCCCCCAGTCCTCAACCCCTCCCTCTTGCTAGGGTAGATCAGATTCCTTGTTTGTAATTATGGTATTTGGGTTGAGCACTATAGAAATTTTACCTTTCTATGTCAAGAGATCAGCATCAGGTTTTTAAGTCATGCATATGACAGGAAATGTCAGGTGTGATACCTATAGCCTGCCAAACATAACATCAAGGTAGAGGCCCACTCCAACAAGTCACAAGTAATGCTGGCCTGAATAGCAGTTTGATAGATGAGTGGTGCTGAGTATCTATTCTTAGAAGTAGGGCTTTTCCAGAGATTGTCTCCATGGGTACTTGGCTGACTTCCTTGAATCTTCTGAAGATAGTTAAGTGCTTTAACAATCCCTGAAATTGTGTCTGTAGTGAGACAGTCACTCATAGGATCTTACCTGTCATCTTGCTGATCACTTTTCAAAATATTCATTTTAATACAAATGATAATTTATCAAAATTAATGTGATATTTTACAGGTACATGATATTGTGAAATTATCACCATAACCCAGCTTATTAGCAATTGTATGTACTCACATTGTTATCTTTTTTTACTAGTTAGAATATTTAAGATGGTCTTCCAACAAATTTCACATATAAAATGCAACTTATCAATGTTTAGTCACCAAGGTATAAATTAAACCTTGAGAACTTAGTCATCCTGCATAAGTGAAACTTTATGCCCTCTGAAAAATATCTCCCCATATCCCCTGAAAATTATTTGTCATTCAATTATTTGTTTCTGTGTTTTACTGTTTTTGAATCTACATCTAAGTGAGAGCTTCCAGTTTTCATCTCTTTGTGCATGGCTTATTTTACTCAGCAACTTAGCATAATATCTTCCATGTGTATTGGTGTAGGAAATGTATTTACTTCTTTTTATAATCCTATTGTGTGTGTGTGTGTGTGTGTGTGTTGGACATTTTCTTTATCTGTTCTCCTGTTGATTGAGTTGAGTTATTTCCATGTCTTGACTATTGTGAACATAGGAGTTTTTATATGTCTTCTCTACTAATTGAATTTTCTTTGTATTTGTGTTTATCCAATTTATTGACTTGCAATCATTTCTTTCACTTTTTCTTTCTTTCCACTTTCCTTTCACCTTTCCTCTTTTACCTCTATCCATTTTGTTATTTTTTAATTTCCTTGTCTAGCTTTGGTATCATGGTGATATCAGTCTTAGAAAAGAGTTGGGTGTATTTTATCTTTTTCTAGTTTTTGAAAGAGTTTGAGCAGTAGTTTCTTACTTAAAAAAAAAAACTCAAGGTTGAGCAATGAAAACCTAATATTCTGAAATTTTCATTAATGGAGTATTTTTTATCACTGACCCAATCTACTTACTGTGATTACATTTTCTATTTCACCACAATACAATTCAGTTTTTTAAAAAGTAATTAATTAATTAACTGTTTTACACTCCATATTTGATTCCCCCCACCCCATCCACCATCCAACTGTTCCATATCCCATACCTCCTCCCCACTCCCTGTCTCCACATGGATTTTCCCACCCTCACCCCACCTGACCTCTAAACTTCCTGGAGCCTTCCATCTCTTTGAGGGTTAGGTGCATCATCCTTGAATGAACCCAGACCCAGCAGTCCTCTGCTGTATGTGTGTTGGGGGGCCTCAAATCAGCTGGTGTTTGCTGCCTGGTTGGTGGTCCAGTGTTTGAGAGATCTCAGGGGTCCAGGTTAATTGAGACTGCTGGTCCTCCTATAGGGTGACCCTCCTCCTCAGTTTCTTCCAGCCTTCCCTAGTTCAATAGCAGGGGTCAACTGCTTCTGTCCATTGGATGGGTGCAAATATCTGTATGTGACTCAGCTGCTTGTTTGGTCTTCTGTAGTATGGTCATGCTAGGTCCCTTTCTGTAAGCACTCCATAGCCTCAGTAATAGTGTCAGGCCTTGGGACCTCCCCTTGAGCTGGATCCCACTTTGGGCCTGTCAATGGACCTTCTTTTTCTCGGGCTCCTCTCCATTTCCATCCCTGTAATTCTTTCAGACAGGAACAATTATGGGTCAGAGATGTGACTGGGGGATGGGCCCCTCTCCCTCACTTGATGCCCTGTCTTCTTGCTGGAGGTGGGCTCTTTAAGTTCCCTGTCCCTACTGTCAGGCATTTCATCCAAGGTCCTTCCCTTTGAGGCCTGAGAGTTTCTCACCTCCCAGGTCTCTGGTGCATTCTGGAGGGTCCCCCCAACCTCCTATCTTCTGAGGTTGCCTGTATCCATTCTTTCTGCTGACCCTCAGGGCTTCCATCTTTTTCTCCCACCCAATACCAGATCAGGTTCCCCTCTCCCCCCTACTCCTCCCCTCCCTCCCCCTCCCTTTCCCTTCCAGGTCCCTTCTTCCCCACTTTTGATTGCTTTCTTCTCTCTCCCAACTAGAATTGAGGTGTCCTCACTTAGGCCCTTCAGCTTGTTGACCTTTTTGAGTTCTGTGGACTGTATCTTGGGTACTCAGTTCCCCCCTTTTTTGGCTAATATCCACTTATTAGTGAGTACATACCATGAATGTCCTTTTTGGTCTGAGTTACCTCACTCAGGATGATATTTTCTAGTTCTATACATTTGCCTGCAAAACTCAGGATGTGCTCATTCTTAATAGCCGAGTAGTATTCCATTGTGTAAATGAACCACATTTTCTGTATCCATTCTTCTGCTCTTGGACATCTGGGTTGTTTCCAGTTTTTGGCTTACACAAATAAGGCTGCTATGAACATAGTGGAACACGTGCTCCTGTGGCATGGTGGGGCATCTTTTGGGTATATTCCCAAGAGTGGTATAGCTGGGTCTTCAGGTAGATCTATTTCCAATTTTCTGAGGAACCTCCAGATTAATTTCCAGAGTGGTTGTACCAGTTTGCAATCCCACCAGCAATGGAAGAGTGTTCCTCTTTCTCCACATCCTCTCCAACATGTGTGGTGACCTGTGGTTTTGATCTTAGCCATTCTGGTTGGTGTGAGGTGGAATCTCAGGGTTGTTTTGATTTGCATTTCTCTGATCACTAAGGACTTTTAACATTTCTCTAGGTGTTTCTCAGCCAGATTCCTCTGTTATGAAATCTCTGTTTAGTTCTATACCCCATATTTTGATTGGGTTGTTTGGTTTTTGGTGATTAGTTTCTTGAGTTTATTTAATTCATATAAGTACACTGTAGCTGTCTTCAGACACACAAGAAGAGGGCATCAGATTCCATTACAGATGGTTGTGAGCCACCATGCTGGGAATTGAACCCAGGACCTCTGGAAGAGCAGTCAGTGCTCTTAACCACTGAGCCACCTCTCCAGCCTCATCACCGAGACTTTTAAAAGGAGAATATTTAGACAATTTTATAGTACATTTCCATTTATTTAGAACTGGTGACTAGCGCTTAAATTTATTCCATGTTTCTTTTATTATCCTTTGTTCTTATAACCATGCATTGTTGTGTGAACATTCAATATCTTTGTCTGCAGTAACCAGAATACTGCTTTTTTTGTGAGATCTTATAGTATTAGGTTTCAATGAAGTAGATTTACATATTGAATCCCCTGGAACCTTATATCATGTGGGCCAACTTGGAGCTGGAGCAGGCTTGAAGTTCAAATACGGGATAGGCAGTGTACTGGCTGGTTTTGTGTGTCAACTTGACACAGGCTGGAGTTACCACAGAGAAAGGAGCTTTAGTTGGGGAAGTGCCTCTATGAGATCCAGCTGTGGGGCATTTTCTCAATTAGTGATCAAGTTGGATAGGGCCCCTTGTAGGTGGTACCACCTTTGGGCTGGTGCTCTTGGGTTCTATAAGAGAGCAGGCTGAGCAAGCCAGGGGAAGCAAGCCAGTAAGGAACATCTCTCCATGGCCTCTGCATCAACTCCTGCTTGAGTTCTAGTCCTGACTTCCTTTTGTGATGAACTGCAATGTGGAAGTGTAAGCTCAATAAACCCTTTCCTCCCCAACTTGCTTCTTGGTCATGATGTTTGTGCAGGAATAGAAACCCTGACTAAGACAGGCAGCTAGGCTATGTGAAACGTCTAGAGTTTCAGTTAATAGAAAGTTGCTTAGAGCTTGGTATGATACAGGCTTCCTTGCAACCCAGTCTTATAGGAGCCAGAATCATGCTAGGCTATGTCTGCAGCCTGAGGCTGTAAGAACAGGATATAAGTCTTTACCTCAGGGATGCGGCTGTCACTCAGATATTTCTGGAGCCTAGAGAAATGGGTACATGCTCACAGTGGACAGACTTCAAATGTGGGTCTATAGTTTTGAACTCAAGAGAGACCTTCAGTTTTCTAATTATGGCAAATAAAATCTGGGAGAGGATTTTTTTTTACTATACCAATTACTATTTCCTCTGGTATAGTCAAATAAAGTTTACATATTTTTTGCTTTGTTAAATAAGTTACTTTTGCTCATTCTAGCAGTTGTATATATTACATAATATGGAAAGTTAATTTTCTAAACTACAGTACTGTAGGTACTGATGATGAACAATTTACTTATATTCTTTTGGTAGCTTTCCAAGAATAGTTATTTAAGCATCTTTTACATTTATTTGTATATGCATATTAATAGGCATATTTAAGCTATTTGGGGGACAAGCAATTATATGGCTTAGTGGGTAAAGGCACTTGCCACCAAGCCTGATAACCTTGAGTTCCATCACCAGAACCTACATGGTGGAGAGAACAAACTCCTACAAGTTGTTCTCTGACCTCCATATGCATTGTTGCTTTTGACGTCTTACACACACACACACACACACACACACACACACAAATGTAAAAGATGCTTAAATAACTATTTTTGGGAAACTGCCAATGGAATATAAATAAAATTTTAATAGTGAGTGCTGCTGACTTTAATAGTGAGTGCTGTCGACTCTCCAGTCTGACATACACATAACTTAAAAAAAAAAAAAGCTTTTTGTAAGTCATGCATGGTATCTTATACTTCTGATCCCAGGATTTGGGAGGCTGAGGAAATGGAACTGATATAAGTTTGAAGCAAGCCTGGGTTACATAATGAGTTCTGTACCACCCCAGTTGTGGTACAGTATATGATCTTTCTCAAATACTAGCTAAATGGTTGATTGATTGATTGATGGATTGAATGAATGAATGAATGAATGAATGAATAAGTAAGTAAATAAAATAATTTCACTTGTGGAAATTAAAAAAGTAGATGGCAAAGATTAAGATCATTTCATATAAAACTACTTAAAAGCAAAATAATGAGAATTATATTGCTGATTTTAAAATTTATAGTACTCAGGTTTAGTGAACCAAAATTATGCAATTTCCATAACGGTTTTTAAAATAGCTGTTATATGTACATTCTAAGATTTTTTTTATCATTGCCTATTTTTTTACTGTTGTTACAAACCTTGGAAGGACTGGGCATGTGGCTTAGTAATAGAGAGCTTGCTATGTATGCCTAAGGCCCTTAGTTTGACTTTCAGCTTTACTGGAAAAAAATGAGATGTATACCACCAGAGATACTAGAGTCCTTATTATAAAAAGTAAGTAAAATACAAAATACAAATGTGTTGTATGCACAAAATTAGTGGTCCATTAATATGAACTGAAATAAAATTTATGTTTTAAGTGCTTATTAATTTTGTTTTTGAATTTTTTCTGTTTTCAACTAAGTTATTGAGAATTTGGCATATGATCTGGAAGAAATTGGAAAGATGTCAGAAAAATTCCTTCTAATGGTCAGCTCACTTTGACTCATCCTGTTATTATGTGCCACAATGTCTTAGCTTCAAAAAAATGAGTACGATATCACTTATGTCATATGTGTGTAGTAAGGATTACATGAGTGATCCAATAGTAGTTTTACAAGTTAACCCTCCCCCTAGTAGTGCCTTTCTAGTTTTCTGGCTTATTACTGGAACTCCATATTAAATAAATAAATCTAAAGATTTGATGCTATGGGAGATTATATAGTGTGTGTTTTTCTGGATGTTTGTTACCTCATTCAATATAATTTGGGAAGGGACATAGTAGAACATGAGTTTTATGAAGAGAGGAAGGGGAATAATGGTGTGGAGGTTTCAAGTGGGGAAGAAGAAGGGAGCATAGGGCAGAGAAAGGGCTGGGATGGTGGCAAAATAACTGCTACTAACGATGGTTTAAAAGTAAAAATCAGAAACCTAACATTTTATATGCATACACAAAAGGAGAAAATGTGAAGTTTTGGAAGGAGATATGAGAGAAGGATCTGGGAAAAGGTGAGGGATGATTATGATCAAAGTATATTATATGAATGTATGAATTCTCAAAGAAAAAAGGAGAAATATGTTGACAATATTAAAGATTTATCTATTGCTATGACAAATTAAGTTTAAAAATAATATCTAAACTGATTTTAATAGAAAATGAAACATATTAGCACCATCTAGTGGAAACACATATTGTGCAATAATAATTTAAACATAGAATATAATTTAATATACATACCGATTTAGAGCTACAGGAACTCTTAGGAATTGTCTAGTTTAGAAATTTAGAAACCATTTTCTGTAGAGCTCTTGGTTATACTTAACTTAGAATAATTTTCTTACTTGGTATTTTCTTGTAAGATTTTTTTTGAAAAGTTCTTTGCTCATAAAATGTTTGAAAATGAATGATCCAGAAAACTTCAATTCTGCATAGATCAGGAAATAGAAATGTTCCCAGAGTAAGATATTTGTTCTAGGGTGCACAGCTCAAGTGTTAGACTTTTAATTTTCTAGGGATAATCTTTCTCCAAGTGTCAATAGTGTCTGTTCCTTCATTCCCGATTTTAATAATTTAAAACTTCCTGCTCATTTTTCTTTTTAATAATGTTAACGGCTTTGCCCCATGTATTTGAGCTTTTGGAAGCACCAGATTTTGGGTTTCTTAATTATCTCCATTGTTTTTCAGTTTTTGTTTCATTTCTATGCTAATCTTCATGGTTTCTTCTGTATTTACTTTAGATGCTTCTCTTTCTCATTTGTCCTTGGATAGCTTTTGTTTGAATGTTGATTTGATACCTCTGTTCTTTGTCAGCTTTGGAATTTCTATCTATATATTTTCCTGAAGGCATTGCTATAGTTGTAGCCCATAAGTTTTGTTTTCTATGTTTTTTTCTGATCAATTCAAGGCATTTTTCTAATTACTCTTCTAATTTTATTGTTTAAGTTTTACATTTACTAATTCACAAGATTTCCTTTTGTAGTTGATCTTCAACTTAATTTCATGTTGAAAATATATTTTATGTTACAGTTCTCTTAAATCTAATGTGATATTTTTGTGGCCAGCATATATTCTGTTCTGATATACCTTCTATGTTCATTTGAACAGAATGTTGGTGGTCTGTGCTATAAATGGCTTTTTGAGTTTAGTATGTTTATAGTGTTATTAAGTGTCCTTTATATGCTATAAATTATGCTTCTATTCACTATTGAAAGAGGAGTATCGAAGATCTCAATTATTATTGAGTAATATACTTTTCCCATTTGTCAGATTTTCATTCAGGAATTTCTGTGGCATGTACTTACTGTAAAACATCTTTTCTTTATTTTGTTTCATTTTTGAAACACTATGTCATAGTATATGGTGACCATTAAATATAAATAAATTAAATAGGACAATAAAACTATATATTGGAGGATGTTCTTGAATTCCTGATTTTTTGCCTCACTCTCCCAAGTGTTGAAGTCACAGGTATGCACCACCATACCTGGCTCTTAAAATATTCTTCCTTATCTCTAGTGACTTTATTTTTTGTTTTGAAGTCTGTTTCATATTACCACAGTCAGTCAAATATTCTTATGGTTGTTATTTGGAAAACTTTGTTCTCTCGATTTACTTTCAACCTCTTTGTAGTTTTCAAATTTTTGTGGATGTTATAGATAACGTAGTTGGATTTTTGTTTTTAATGTAATATGAACATCTATGAAATTTTATTGCATTGTTTAATCAATACATATTTAATATTACTATTAGTATTGTTAGATGTTTTCTTTGTTCTTTCCTATATGTCTTGTGATTCCTTTTCTTTCCCCATTGTATAGACTGTCTCTTCAGTTTGGTGATTGTTTCCTTTGCAGCACAAAAACTGCATAATTCCATGGTGTCTTATTTCTTAATTATTGGAAATGATTTCATGTGCTATTAGAATCTCTTGCAGAGTCTCTGTTTGTGCCTATACCTTGCAGTTCTAATGTATCAGGTCTTACCTTCAGGTCCTTTATCCATTTTGAATATTCTTTTATTTTTTATTTTTTGTATAGGATGAGAAGTTTAGATCTAGTAGCTATCAAGTTTTTACCAGTACCATCTATTGAAGAGTCTGACATTTCTTACTTAATTTTGATAAGTTTATCAAAGTCACTTCATTGGTTACATTTATTTCTGGGTATTCTATTTTACTTAAAAATAGTATAAACACTACTTTCTTGGGATTTCTTCCTTGGCAAGTTTACTATTGTTTTAAAGAAAGGCTGTATTTTCACCCTGGTAGTTTGAAGAAAGTATTTATCATGAGTGTCACCATACTAGAAGTAGAAGAACTTGTGAGAATGGAACCTATAAATGAGGTGGACTAAATTCTCGTTCAATAGGTGCCTTTATTAAGACCATCACACAATTTATATTTTTTAGTGTTAAAAGAATCCCATGAGTAAAGTGTGTAATGACAAGGGAGGCAGCAGATATGCTGAACTTGGCAGAAATATAGTTTTCCATAAAGGCATATAAACAAATAAAAATAGCTAGCTGCAATGAATAATCTGAAGTGAATTCCTATCTACTACACCTGGGAGGGCAGTGAAAACACATTTTAAGAACAATTCCCAGGCGGTGGTGGTGCATGCCTTTAAGCCTAGCACTTAGGAGGCAGAGGCAGGCAGATTTCTGAGTTCGAGGCCAACCTGGACTACAGAGTGAGTTCCAGGACAGCCTGAGATACACAGAGAAACCCTATCTCGAAAAACAAAACAACAACAACAAAAAAAGAACAATTCCATTTTTTTGAAGAAACTGAAAACTCTTGTCTTGGTTTTTTGGAGTTTCCTCACAAGCACACAGAAATCTCACATGACTCCATTCTTGGACCATGTCATAACAGCAAAATTTTCTGGTATAGACATCAGGGTCCTTTATAGGATCATGTCACTGCAAAATGAGTGAACAGTATTAGAATAATAGATGGATATGTGGATAGAGGACTAATACCAATGTATACAAAGAACTCAAGAAGTTAGATTCCAGAGAGTCAAATAACCCTATTAAAAATGGGGTACAGAGCTAAACAGAGAATTCTCAACTGAGGAAACTCAAATGGCTGTGAAGCACCTAAAGAAATGTTCAGCATCTGTCTTAGTCAGGGTTTCTATTCCTGTACAAACATCATGACCAAGAAGCAAGTTGGGGAGGAAAGGGTTTATTCAGCTTACAGTTCTGAATTGTTGTTCATCACAAAAGGAAGTCAGGACTGGAACTCAAGCAGGTCAGGAAGCAGGAGCTGATGCAGAAGCTATGGAGGGATGTTCTTACTGGCTTGCTTTTCCTGGCTTGCTCAGCCTGCTTTCTTATAGAACCCAAGAATACCACCCACAAGAGGCCCTCCCCCCTTGATCACTAATTGTGAAAATGCCCCACAGATGGATCTCATGGAGGCACTTCCCCAACTAAAGCTCCTTTCTCTGTGATAACTCCAGCCTGTGTCAAGTAGACACAAAACCAGCCAGTGCAGCATCCTTAGTTACCAGGGAAATGCAAATCAAAACAACCCTGATATTCCACCTCACACCAGTCAGAATGGCTAAGATGAAAACCTCAGGGGATAGCAGATGCTGGCAAGGATGTGTAGAAGAAGGAACACTTCTCCATTGCTGGTGTGATTGCAAACTGGTACAACCACTCTGGAAATCAGTCTGGCAGCTCCTCAGAAAATTGGACATAGTACTACCTGAGGACCCAGCTATACCACTCCTGGGCATATACCCAGAGGATTTCCCCAGCATGTAATAAGGACACATGCTCCACTATGTTCATAGCAGCCTTATTTTTTTATATTTTTATTTTCTATATTCTTTGTTTACATTCCAAATGATTTCCCCTTTCCCGGATCCCCCCTCCCCATATGTCCCATAAACCTTCTTCTCTCCATCCGTTCTCCAATCACCTCTCTCCTATTTCTCTGTCCTTATATTCCCTTCCAATGTTAGATCAATCCTTTCCAGGCTCAGGACCTTCTCCATACTTCTTCATGGGAGTCATTTGTTATGCGATTTGTGCCTTGGGTATTCAGGGCTCATAGTAGCCTTATTTATAATAGCCAGAGATGGAAAGAACCCAGATGTCCCTCAATGGAGGAATGGATACAGAAAATGTGGTACATTTACACAATGGAATACTACTCAGCTATTAAAAACAGTGAATTCATGAAATTCTTAGGCAAATGGATGGAACTAGAAATTATCATCCTGAGTGAGATGACCCAATTACAAAAGAACACACATGGTATGTATTAACTGATAAGTGGATATTAGCCCAAAAGCTCAAAATAAACAAGTTACAATTCACAGACCTCAGGAAGCTCAAGAAGAAGGAAGAGCAAAGTGTGAGTGCTTTGGTTTTTCTGAGAAAGGGAACAAAATACTTACAGGAGCAATTATGGAGACAAAGTGTGGAGCAGAGACTGAAGGAAATGCCACCCAGAAACTCTCTTATCTGGGGATTCCTCCTATAAACAGTTTCCAAACCCTGACACTATTGTGGATGACAAGAAGTGCTGACTGGAAGGAGCCTGTTATGGCTGTCTCTTGAAGGTCCCTGACAGAACCTTACAGAGGCAGATGCTAGCAGCCAATCATTGGACTGACTGCGGGGTCCCAAATGGAGGAGCTGGAGGCAGGACTGGAGGAGCTGAAGGGGTTTGCAGCCCCATGGGAAGATGTCAGCCAACCAGATTCCCTAGGGACTAAGCCATCAGCCAAGGGGTATACATGGTTCCAGCTGCAAGTGTGGTGGAAGAATGCCTTGTCAGAGGGAGGAGAGGTCCTTGGTCCTATGAAGGCTTGATAGATGCCCAAGGGTGGGGAAATTGAAGGAGGATGGGTGGGAGTGGGTTGGGCAAAGGAGCATCTTCTTGGAGGCACAGGGAGGGAGGATGGATTGGGAGTATTCTGGGAGGGGGGAAACTGGGAAAGGGTATAACATTTGAAATTTAAATGAAGAATATATCCAATAAAAAATTTAAAAATTGGATATATGGAAAATTGATCTTGTTAATGTGTTTTTAAATATGATTTGCGAAGATTTTGTTAAGAATTTTTGTTTCTATGTTTACCACTGAGATTGTTCTATAATTTTGTTGTATTGTGTCCTTATCTGATTTTGCTGTGAGGCTGTATAGAATGGGTTTCATAGTGTTCCTTTCCTTTCTATTTTGTGGAACAGTGTATTAGTCACCATAAAGGAGTAGAACTGATAGAATAAGTAAGTGTGTGTGTGTGTGTATTGTTTATTTTTACATTTTAAAGTCCTGAACAGTTTTATTCATTTCCTTTACCTCTGATTGTACTTTCCTGTATTTCTTTAAGGGATCTATTCATTTCCTCTTTAAAGGCATCTATCTTTTTAAGATTGGACTTAAGGTCATCTTCTTGTGCTCCAGCTGGGTTAGGATATCCAGGGCTTGCTGCAGTAGGATAGCTGGACTCTGGTGGGCCATATTGCCCCGGCTCTTGTTGATTGTGCACTTATGCTGGCCTTTAGCCATCTGGTTGTCCCTGGTGTTCTTAGGGGAGACAGGCAGAACCATGCACCTAGAAATGGATTTCAGGGAAGAGCAAGCTGCTAACCCCTGATGGCTGTATCCCAGGTGGACCATAATGTTTCTGGGGTCCCCCTCAGACCACCTCAGGAAGACAGAAAGAACCATAGTCCAGACAACTGAGGTCAGAGGACAGCATATAGTTCACCTCCATTTGCTGTACCCAGGAGGATGCAGAAATCGGGGAACTGGGGAGAGAGGTTTAACCTGGATGTTCCTGGGGCCCCACAGGCTTCCTTGGGGAAGCAAGGAGAACCTTGGGCCAGAAGATGGAGGTCAGGGGACAGCATGCAGCTCACCTCTGTTAGCTATGTCCCAGGTAGACCCCCTTTTTAGGTGAAATCTAACTATACCCCAGGTTGATCTTGAACTTACCACCCTCTCACTTTTGCTTACTAAATACTGGGATTACAGGCATGTATTGGCACATATGGCCTTTCCCCTTTTAGGACAAGGTCTCATTATTTAGGCCAAGCTGGCCTTGAATTCACTGTGTAGTCTAGTTTTGTGTTGCTGAGCCAGGGGCTCATGTATCTGAAACTGTCCTTTATCTCCTTACTCTCCTGACTCCATCTTCCAAGTGCTAAATTACAGTCATGTGTGTGCACTTCTGGTCTTGGATTTGTTTATTTAAAAACATCTTATATTTCAAAATATTGGAACCACTGGCTGGAGTGAAGATATTCTAAAGAGACTTTTTTTTTCTTTTTATTTAACTATCAAATGAATCAAACAATGATTTCTTCCTAATCTTGAAATTTTTGCCAGGAGTCTCATTCTGGAAGGAAAAGGCTGAAGCTTGGTGTCACCTAGAGGAGGAACTTGCCTTTATGAAAAGATTTCATGAAGATCTGATGACTTATCAAACTGTCTCATAAGAAAGACTGGATTTGAGACAATGATAGGTCAATGATGGGGTGTGTGTGACACACCTTAACTATGACAGTTCTTGCCTTCTATTTAAACATAAACATCAAAGATAGAGGTGGAGATCACTGGACTATATTTGTTGTTCTTTCCAATGTGTCCATGCAAAATAATTTCCTTTCTTGGCCTTTCATTGGCATATTGACAGGGTATGTGTGAGCTAGTTTGTTTGGGCTATTAATACCCAGGTTTTGTGCCATAAACTTCCAGTAACAATATTGTATTTGTGCTAGATAGTTTTATATCAACTTATACCTTTAATCTAGCACTCAGATGTCGGAGGTGGGTGGATCTTTGTGAATTTGAGGCCAGCCTAGTCTACAGAGTGAATACAAGGACAGCCAGAGCTACATGGAGAAACCTTATCTTGAAAAAAAAGAAAATGTCTCCAGAAATTGGTCTGTAGGCAAGCCTAAAGGCAATTTTCTTTTTTAATATTACATACAATTTATAATATCATAGAAGCAGATACATGTACAAATCCATGCAATGAGCAATGGCAAGAATGAAATCTCATGCCAATCGATGGTATTTATGTGATTAAAGAATGTAAATGTAGGACCATCAATGACAGCAATGGTCCCATTCCACCAAATATACTGAGAATGGGGGACTGTTTTGTGCATGGATATGGGGTATATAAGGTATCTGGGAACTTAATCTTGGGAATCTGTAGTGACAAAAATAATACTGGAGCAGGGCGGTGGTGGCGCACACCTGTAATCCCAGCACTTGGGAGGCAGAGGCAGGCTGATTTCTGAGTTTGAGGCCAGCTTGGTTTACAAAGTGAGTTCTAGGACAGCCAGGGCTACACAGAGAAACCCTATCTTGAAAAACAACACAAAATAAAAAACAAAAATCAAAACCCCAAAATAATACTGGAACTAAATTAAATATGTAGATCAATAGAGTGCAATAGAACAGTGTTTACTCACCCTGTGGGCCATGACGTTTTGGGGGGATCAGATGACCCTTTAACAGGAGACCATTGGAAAACAGATATTTACATTGTGATTCACAACAGTAGCAAAATTACAATTATGAAATAGTAACAAAAACAATTTTATTGTCAAGGTTACCACAACATGAGGAACTGTACTAAAGGGTTGTTGCAACATTAGGAAGGTTGAGAACCACTGCCATAGAGGACGGAGAGGCAAATGCATGGGCAGGTACACCTAAATTGTAACAGAGATGTAAGAAATATACACTGGGCAATAAAGCTTATCAGTAAATTGTACTTGCAAAAACTGGCACTAACTCACAATAATGAGATGAGATTCATGTCTATCTTCTTGCACAGAAAATAAATTAAAAGTGACTCCACAGCTTTAACTTAGAGCCAGACACTAGTAGAGTGAATGTAGGGAAGCCTGCATCCGGATGCAAATATATGAAAGATGCCTATAATTTAAAAATTCCTCATAACAAAAGAAATTATCATCAGAGGAAAAGTTAGACTACAGAATATGAAAATATCTTTGCTATTTATCTGAAAAAGGTAAACATCTAGAATACATAAAGAATTCAAACAATAAAAAAATGCTAACTATTAAGTTAGCCCATGAAATTAACTGAGTTTCTAAAAGAAAAACATACGTGTAGCCAACATTCTTAGTGTTTAGTATACGTTTCCATCAGGGAAATGAGAATTACAAGTACTCTGAGATTCCATCTTATCCCAGTAAAAGTGGCTAACATAAAACAATCAAGCAAGTGAACAATAGGAGGGGTAATAAATGTTGGTAAGAATGTAGGAAAATAACAGAATAGCTCAAGAATGTTCTTTAGCTCAGTTGCTAACATTCTTTCCCCCTGGAACCTCTTCAGCTGGTTCTGCACAGTCCAAATTGTTCTCGGCACTACAGTGTGCCAAGCTTTTATCAGTATTGTCCATTAAGCCTTGCTGACAGTATTTTCCTAGGCCAAAGTCTCAAAATCTTTCACATTCCTCCACAAAACACCATAATCAGGCCTGTCACAGAAATAGCCCACTCCTTAGTACCAACTTCTGTCTTAGTCACTTTTCTTTTTATTATTGTTATTGTTATTATTACTATTATTTTTATTAATTTTTATTTTCTATACTCTTTGTTTACATTCCAAATGATTTCCCCTTTCCCAGTTCCCCCCTCCCCATATGTCCCATAAACCTTCTTCTCTCCACCCAATCTCCAATCACCTGTCTCCTTTTTCTCTGTCCTGATACTCCCCTCCAATGCTAGATCAAGCCTTTCCAGGATCAGGACCCTCTTCTTACTTCTTCATGGGAGTCATTTGTTATGCTGATTGTGCCTTGGGTATTCAAAGCTTCTGGGCTAATTAATAATCCACTTATCAGAGATTGCATTCCATGTGTATTCTTTTGTGATTGGGTTATCTCACTTAGGATGATATTTTCCAGATCCAACCATTTGCCTAAAAATTTCGTGAATTCATTGTTTTTAATTGCTGAGTCGTATTCCGTTGTGTAAATATACCACATTTTCTGTATCCATTCCTCCATTGAGGGACTTCTGGGTTCTTTCCAGCTTCTGGCTATTATAAGTAAGGCTGCTATGAACATAATAGAGCATGTGTCTTTATTACATGCTGGGGAATCCTTTGGGTATATGCCCAGGAGAGGTATAGCAGGGTCCTCTGGAAGTGTCATGTCCAGTTTTCTGAGGAACCACCAGACTGATTTCCAAGGTAGTTGTACCATCTTGCAATCCCACCAGCAGTGGAGGAGTGTTCCTCTTTCTCCACATCCTTGCCAACACCTGCTGTCTCCTGAGTTTTTGACCTTAGCTATTCTGACTGGTGTGAGGTGAAATCTCAGGGTTGTTTTGATTTGCATTTCCTTAATGACTAATGATGTTGAGCATTTCTTAAGGTGCTTCTCAGCCATCTGAATTTCTTCAGGTGAAAATTCTTTGTTTAGGTCTATACCCCATTTTTTAATAGGGTTATTTGGTTCCCTGGGGTCTAACTTCTTGAGTTCTTTGTATATATTGGATATTAGCCCTCTATCAGATGTAGGGTTGGTGAAAATCTTTTCCCAATTTGTTGGTTGCCGTTTAAAAGAAAGAGGGGAAAACCCTTGAGGACATGGGCACAGGGGAAAAGTTCCTGAACAGAACACCAATAGCTTATGCTTTAAGATCAAGAATTGACAAATGGGACCTCATAAAATTATAAAGTTTCTTAGTCACTTTTCTATTGCTCTGAAGAGACACTATGATCAAGGCAACATAGTAGAAATAGTTTATAGTATATAATAGTTTAGGTCTCTCAGTTTCAGGGGAATAGAGTCTGTGGCCATTATGGTGAAAGGCATGGCAGCAGGCAGGCAGGTATGGTGCTGTGGTAACTGAACATCTTTATCTACAAGTAGGGGTATAACTTGGAATGGCCTGGGCTCCTGAAATCCCAAAGCCCATCCCCAGTGACACTTTTCCTCCAATGGTGCTACACCTCCTAATCCTTCTGAGAAACTCCACTACCAAGGGAGTTTCAACATTTTCAAACATGGGTGAGTCTATGGGGGAACATTCTCATTCAAGCCACCACAAAGATGATATGTTTATTTTTATTTTACTGTTTGAAGTTTTATTTTTATTAATCATTTTATTTGTTTACTTTTCAAATGATATCCTCCTTCCTGGTTACCCCTCCACAAACACCCCATATCATCCACCATCTCACTCCCTCCCCTTTGCCTCTATGTGGGTGCTCCTCCACCTATTCACCCACTCTTGCCTCACCGTTCTGGCATCCCCCTACACTGGGGCATCAAACCTCCACTGTACCATAGGCCTCTCCTCCCAGGCCATCCTCTGCTACATATGCGGCTAGAGACATCTGGCTAGAGACATGGGTCCCTCCATGTGTACTCTTTGGTTGGTGGTTTAGTCCTTGTGAGCTCTGGTAGGTCTGGTTGGTAGAAATTGTTCTTCCTATGGGGTTGCAAACTCCTTCAGCTACTTCAGTCTTTGCCCTAATTTCTCCACTGGGGTCCCCAGGCCCAGTCTGATGTCTGTGAGTATCTGCATCTGTATTGGTCAGGTGCTGGTAGAACCTCTCAGGGAACAGCATTACCAGGCTCCTATCAACAAGTGCTTCTTGGCTTGGCATCAGCAATAGTGTGTGGGGTTGTTGTCTGCAGATGGGATGGATCCCAGGGTGGGGTGGTCTCTGGATGGTCTTTCCTTTAGTCTCTGTTCCATTTTTTTTGTCTCTGTCTTTCCTTTGGACAGGAATGTTTTGAGATTAAATAACGTTTTGGGTTAAAAATTTTGAGAATGGTTTGTGGCCCCATCCCTCAAATTGGGGCCATGCCTATCAACTGGAGGTGGTCTCTACAGGTTCTATCTCCCCTTTGTTGGGTATTTTGGCTATCAAAACAAAGACTTCATGAAATTCTTAGGTAAATGGATGTAACTAGAAAATAACCTGAGTGAGGTAAACCAGTCACAAAAGAACACACATGGTATGCACTCACTGATAAGTGGATATTAACCTAAAAGCATGGAATACTCCCAATAAAATACACAGACCATATGAAGCTTAAGAAGAAGGAAGACCAAAGTGAAGATCATTTTCTTAATGATTGATGTCAGAGGGTCCAGGTATGTGGTGCCTTTCCTGGGATGGTGATCCTGGTTTCTATAAGAAAGCAGGTTGCTGAAGCTATGATGAGCAAGGCAGTAAGCAACACCTCTCTGTAACCTCTGCATTAGCTCTTACCTTCAGATTTCTGCCCTGCTTGAAGTTTCTGCCCTCCCTGTTTTGGTGATGAACCATTATATGTAACAGTGAGTGAAATAACACCTTTCCTTTGCAATTGATTTTGGTCATGGTGATTCATCACAGCAATAGTAATCCTCAAGACCATTTTCAGTTTTGTTCAATTAGCTATTACATATTGGCATACTTTTTTGGAATACAAATTTTATGGTTGAATAATCTTTGTGTTTTTGACTTTCAGATTAAAAGTCTGAGACTTATTAGCATATTATATATGTTATCAGGGTGCCCCATATGGAATATAATTTGTTAGAAATAAAGAGAACCAAAAGCTGAATTTCTTTGTTCCTAATCACTTTATTCATTCTGAATATAAATCTAGGGTATATTAGAAGCTACCCCTTTTTTGGTTCACTCAGCTGCTAGTGGTTTACTAGAGTATATTATGATACTCAATGTATTTGTTCCTGTAAAAATAGTACTTGAATATATATATATATATATATATATAATTTATAATTTGTCACCTCAAAATTTGTTAAGTAAAAGCATATGTGTGTGTGTGTGTGTATGTGTGCGCGCGCGCGCATGTGCGCACCTTAGTGGGTTTCTTTTGCTGTGATAAGACACCATGATTAAAAGCAACCTGGGGAGGAGAGGATTTTTTTCTTAGAACTCTTAGGTCACATTCTATCACAGAAGGAAGCCAGGGCAGGAGCTCAATGCAGGAACCTGCAGGCAAGAACTTAAGCTGAAGCCATGAAGCAATGTCATTTAGTGGCTTGCTCCTCATGACTTACTTGTTCAGCTTCCTTTATTACATATTCCAGGACCACTTGCCTAGGACTGACACCACTCCCA
This sequence comes from Apodemus sylvaticus, assembly GCF_947179515.1. Taxonomy (NCBI): domain Eukaryota; kingdom Metazoa; phylum Chordata; class Mammalia; order Rodentia; family Muridae; genus Apodemus; species Apodemus sylvaticus. Next base: position 61,774,059 of record NC_067495.1, on the reverse strand, counting down.
GTGTGCTGGGCCCTCTTGCATAAATCATTAATCAAGAAAATGCCTCACAGTCTTGTCCACAGCCAATTTGCTGGGGGACATTTTCTAAATTGAGGTTCCCTCTTTTCAAAGAACTAACTTGTATTAACTTGACAAGAAAACTAACTTGGACACATTTATCTAAATAAATGACTATAATTAAAATGTTGATTTGTCACAAAGCATTTGAGAGTACAATAGTGTTTATCAGAGACTGGGAAAGATATACAGAAGAATTGCTTGACATGTACAAAAATATATTTGCATACTCTGATCAAGTTCTGGGTTTTTTATACTATATTTAGGTAACTAAAGTAATAATTAGTCATATATTTTAAAACATCTAGAAAATAAGATTTTGAATTTTCCTCATTAAAATGGTAAGAATTTGAGGTAACTCATGTATTAATTAGATTCATTTGCTCTTTTTATATGTGTAGAAGGGCATTCACTTCATCTGATAATATGTATCTTTCAAATAAAAATATAAAAACTTGAAAAAATGTTGATTTGTTGGTTAGCTCCTGAGGAAACTGTTGTTTTCTAGTTACAAACTATTGCTTTATAAAAATGACTTTTATGTGTTAGTGAGTAATCTGTTGGTGTTCAAAATAGAAAAAATTAAAATAAAGTATTATTATACCATATCTTCTTAGCAATAAATAATCCTTAGTGTGAATGTATGTTTACATGCATATTTTTCTTTTTTAATGCTAGCCAAAGCTATGAAATTGGAAAGATGGATATGGATTCTGTTGAACCACAAATGCTGGTAAGTATCATTTAATATTAGAGAAATAGAATAATAAAATACAGTTTATGCTATTATAAAGTTATGCTAGATGCCCCCTTATTAGTGAATAGACTATCTATTGGGTACATTATTTAACATTTTAGTGCATAAATTTCCATAAAATTTATATAGCAATGTAGTTGTCCTGGCTGGAGTCGTTAACTTACTTAAATGATAACTTCACTCATTTTGAAATGCAGCTGATTTAAATTTTAAATTGGGGATGATAAAATACTTTTGATAGTAAGATGCTATAAAGAAAATATATTTTATTAAGCTGGGCACAGTGGTATTTGCACCCAAGAAGTTCCTGGAGAGTTCTAGGATAGCAGGAACTATAGTGTGAGACCTTGTCTTAGAAACTATATAAAAATCTAAACAAACAAACAAGCAAACACCCCAAAGAAACAAACAAAAACCACTACTACCACCAAACAAAACAAAACAAAAACACAAAAAGAGAAGGAAAATAATTATTTGAACACAGTTATATTAAATATAAACAAGGCACAAGCATAAACAATATTATCATTTCTTAGATAATGTTTGGTATAAACTAGCACAATAAGTCATATTTTGAGAATATATGGTTGTATACAGACAGTACTATTACAAAATGATAAGTTGAGAAGAAGCTCCACTGCCAGGCACTCTAACACACCCAGGCTAATAGGATCAGAGGGGAGGAGGATACAACATCTGTCCCAACACTGTGAGTAAGGGAGCCAGCAGAACCCAGGCATGCAGGAACTCTGAAGTAAAGCGTTATCACAATGAACTCTGATGTCTAAAAATTGTTCTTATTTTTGGTTTGTACCACAGTAAGAGCCAAGATTTTAAGCTCTAGTAAAAACCAAACAAAACAAATAAACAAAAAAAGAAAAAGACTTTATCTTTTTATGTTCATTTAATACCATGTCCATCATTTTTATGATTGGTATAAAAATATATATTGTGTTGAATATAATAAAAATTAAAATTAAAAAGATAAGTTCTGTTTGAGATGATCCCACCATTGTGTTAGCTAGCTGTTGTGCTGTAGTTTGTTCCTTAGCTAGAGGCTTCCTCCGTTGTTTGTTACAGGCTAAAGCTCTGCGGTTACTAGCCACTATTTATTTGAATTGTGAAGATGAAGACTATTGTAACAAGGCCCTCATCGCTATACTCCTTGCAAACAAGGTATGAGACATTTGCTTTTAAATATTAACTTAAAATTCTCACAAGTTTCAATTCATAGTTTGAAATCCAGTTTAGACATTTACTTTAGTATGCCTCTTTAAAAAAACACAACAGATTGTTACACTCTTTCTAGTACATAAAGATAAAGTAAAATATTTTAGGTCAGTTTACAATTTTGCTGTGAGCCGCATTCATAGCTGTCCTCAGCTACATGCAAGTTAGTTGTAACCCATCGAGTATAGGTTGGACAAGCCTTCCTGAGATAATCAACCTAAGGAGGAAAAGTTGGATGAGTCCTATCGGTGAAGGGGTTTCCATCTAAGGGCACTCAGCTTCTTGCTTTTGGGCAGGTGACAGGGTAGTACATCATAGTGGAAGCACTTGGGAAGCCAAACAAGGGAGAAGGAGAGAAGGAACAAGGGAGAGCATGAAGAAGAGCGACAGAGCATGTGTTAGAGGCACCAAAGTCTTAGCATGTCCTTCAGTAGTATTGGTCTCCCCCTTTCCTCTTAAAGGCTCATCTCCTCTAAATAGTCCTATAGGCTGGGGAACACTCTAATGCGTGGGCTTTTGTTTGACATTTCAGATCCAAATTATAGTACTATAAACTATTCATACATGCTTTATATACTTGGTTGTGGGTATGTGTATGTACATGGTATATGTCACACTAGAAAAATGTTTACACTATTTTTGAAGTTGTGGGAAATCAGATAATGTGACCATATGAAGTCTTAAGTTAGCCTGAACTTCATAGGAAGCAGAGTGGAAAGATACAGCACTAGAAATCTAAACACAGTGTAAATCAGAATTAAAGTTGACTATTTTAGATTATTCTCTGTATTTGTTTCATATATACACACATTGGTGTTTGCTTTCTTTAAATTTTCATTCTTAAGTTATCATATAATGAGTAGCTACAAGTAGTTACAGAGTATGGATCCAGTGTTTATAAAGAAGCTGATTGTCAGTGCAGAGGGAAGAGTTCTATGAACCCATGCCCCATTTTTTAAAACAGCTTCCACTCCCTACAGTTGCCTTAGGAATAGCTAGCAATAACTTGGAAATATCACTTAAACGACATTGTTATTAGTGGTAGACATAAAAGCTATGTACTAAGAACTCATAATAACATTTTGTGTTTTTTAACATTGTTTCAAAAGGATGCTTATTAAATATACGTACAAGGAACATTATACAATTGCATATATATTTATATAACAACAATTAATGAAAAAGAAGCCATACATTTTAAAGAAAGCAAGGAGGTGTATATAGGAGGTTTTGGAAAGAGGAAAGGGAAGGGAGAAATTCTATAGAAAATAAGTCTAACTGATGTTTAAGATTTTCCTTAGAGTATGGTGTGAGATTTGCCACTTAAATAGTTACATTGCCATTAAATGTTTGCTAGTCCATGGAAATATTTTTTCATGTTTCTTTCCTTGTATTATTTTATTGAGATTGAATAAAGTGTCAAAAAATAGCCGTGGGAAATAGAACAGATATTATTATATGATTTATATGATGTTTTATAATTTCGATTTCCTTTGATTCTGAGTCATCATGCAAACGTTGAACAAAACAGGCAATTACTTGAAAATTGGATTTTACATTCCAGAGTTATAATATCATTGTGATTTCTTTGTTTGAAATAGGAACATTTAGATCCAGCTGGTCTTTTCTTAAAGATGAGGATCCTCATGAAAGGCAAAGCGTGGAATGACGAACTCCTTGAAGGTAGAACTTCTCTGTGTAAAGAGGATTTTGAAATATCAGACAAAGTAATTTTGTAATTTACTAACAGTAGGTATAATTTGGTGGTGGTTGAGGAGAAAACTGATCAGTAGAAAAGGAATTATCAACTGGAAGCAAGAAAGAAGCAAGAATAGGGGCAAAATTAAAAGGTGCTTATAAAAAGAAACTGAATCAAAGAAATCAGCTTCTTTTAGCTTAGCAGAGAATTACAGCTGCTCAACTTTTATGAAATGTTCTATGACCATGAACAAAGGATTCTTGTTTTAGAGGGGTAGTGGGGAAAGGATGGCTAGTTTATTGAGGGACTTAGAGATGGGCATGGGGGTTGAGGAAGTACCATGGAGAACAATTAAATCTGTGTTCTCTGCTGAGATTCTTGGCCTCCTCCACAGTGGCCGAAAGAGAAAAACTATCCATTGAATAAAACTATTTGATGATGCACTTTTAAATAATTACTTGTACAAACATTGTTACTTGTTCAATTATGATTAAGGGTGTAGAATATACAAGGAAATAAATATACAGATATATAGCTGTGTGTCATTTGGCAAGTGCCTTAATTTTTGTGTTTCAGTTTATTTTCAAGAGAGATGCAATAATAATAATGATAATAATAGTAATAATAATACATATCTCATCTTGTTTGAAAATTCTATGAGAAAATGTATGTAAAGCATTTATCACATATATCCCATATTGCTTAGGCTGTCCTTGAATTTAGTAAGTGGCTGAAGATGGATGTGAACTCCTGACTCTCTTGCTTCCATTTCCAAAATTTCAGGGTTGTAGATCAACCATGACTGAATATTTTAGTCACCTTCAATAACTATTTTAATAATTTATTTAATTATTAATTTATTTAGTATTATTTATCTTTAAGAGTTTTTTGTACTATTTAAAATTTTGTGTTAGTATAATTATTGGTTATATAATAAATTATTTTTAAATAATTAGGACAGTAATTAAATTTGGAAGTAGCCCTAAGTTTTGTGCTAATTTAATATTGCTGAATTTTTCCATGAGCTCTAGAAATTTAGTGAATCAAAAGACCTCAGAAACTGAAATGTAGAGAGGATTCTATGTCACCTTCACATATACAGGCTGAAACCCACTAAGAACCAGAATGACAACCCCACTTTCCTTACATTAGAAAGCTAAGGAAGTTAATACACTTACTTGAATTAACACTGTGTATAAAAGTAAGACATATTATTGAATTACTAAGCTTGAAGTTGATTAGTTTTGGATTAGAATTCCTCATCACAATGCCTATCTAAATTCATTATTAGAAGCAGAGCTTAGTTTTTTTGTGAAATCGTTATAAATTATGAGACTTCCATAAATTTAAGGCTTTCTATTAAAATAATAACCATTTTATTCTATCATGTTGAGGAAATAATTTTATAATGTATTCATTCAATTTTGCACTGCTGGGGACTGTGCATGCTAGGCAAGTTCTATTCTCCTCAGCTATGTCCCTATTGGCTATATCCCTAGCTGGAGCCTGTTCATTTCTTTACAAAAGTATTTTCCTGTTAGAATTATTAGCATATTTGGGGGCATTTGACTTTTACTCATATTTTTTCTTTTTTTTAATTTGATATATTTTTTTATTTACATTTCAAATGATTTCCCCTTTTCTAGCCCCTCACTCCCCGAAAGTCCCATAAGTCCCCTTTTCTCCCCCTGTCCTCCCACCCACCCCTTCCCACTTCCCCATTCTGGTTTTGCCCTATTGCACAAAAGGTTCAAAAGACCCTTTTTTGAGACAAGGTCTCACTTTATAGCCTTGGCTGTCTTGGAACTTGCTATGTAGACCAGGCTGGCTTTGAACTCATAGAGTCCCAGCCAACCCAGCCAAGTGCTGGGATTAAAGTATGTGCCAACATACCTGGCAAAAAATTAAAGTAGACAACCTTTTATCAGGAAAAGATATCACAAACTCATCAGAGAAAAATTTGGAAGATACTGAAGATATATCATTGTCCCTACCATCCCCTAGAAGTGTGGTTTTTAACCTGTGGGTCAAATGACTCTTTCACAGGATCACATATCATATACTTATGTTATGATTCATAACAGCAGCAAAACTTCAGTTATGAGGTAGCAACAAAAGTAATAGTTGGGGGTTCACTACAGCATGAGGAACTGTATTAAGAGGTTGCAGCATTAGGAAGGTTGAGAAAATACTGCCCTAGAATATAATCTTGTTAGCAAGGCCTATTGTATATTTTGTTTAGTGCTCGATTCCAAGTACAAATATAGTGAATAATTTAGAGAATATACCATTAAACATTTGCCAAATTAATCATTAAATTTATACATAATATTTTAGCAAGTTGATGATGTATTGTTAGTATTTTCTTTTTCTTTCCTTTTTTTTGTTTGTTTGTTTCATTTTTTTGAGACAGGGTTTCTCTGTGTAAGCCCTGGCTGTTCTGGAACTCACTCTGTAGACCAGGCTGGCCTCAAACTCAGAAATCCGCCTGCCTCTGCCTCCCACGTGCTGGGATTAAAGGTGTGTGCCACCACCACCTGGCTTAGTATTTTCTTAGTTTATTTTGTGTGTGTTTACAGAATTAATATTACATATAAATTTGGTTTTAAATGTTGCACTTACTAGTAGTCTTAACCATTTTTTATGTTAGTCTAAAGTCATTGTTCCATCTTATTTAATACCCAGAAACATTTTAAACATTTACATGATAGTTTATAGTAGACATTTCATGATGGTTCCTTCCTATTTTATACTATAAACTCTTTAAAATATCTTTTTTTCAGAAACTTTTCTCTATATATGGATTTTCAGAAATATAATTTCAGAAGAAAGGGAATAGCAGCAATAGGAGTTGTCATTTATTCAATGTTTAGTAAGTGCTATATAACAATGATTATACACTGCTATATAATCTCCATATATTATCTCATGGAATCCTCTTGATAGCATAAATAAATCTGTAGTATAGTTATTACTTTACATGTGACAAACTAAGGTACAGAAAAATGAAATAACCTGCCTATGGTTATACAGGTGGCAACTGGTATCATTTATATCTGACTTTAGATTTCAAACTCTTAATCAGATATTCTTAGCATAGGATATTGCTAGGTTGATTTCAGAAAGTTTGCACTAAGTTACCTTGTAGTCCATATAAAGATGTCCATGTCACTGCCCTTTCTAGTATTGGGTATTAATGCATTATTAAAAGATTTTGGTGAAGTACTAGATAAAATGTGGTATATGGCAAATTTTAATATGGGTATTTTGAACCAAAAAATTATTGAAAATTGCTAAACTTTTTATAAATAAAGTTGATATGTTTTACTCACTTTTATTCTTTTTACTTTGTTATTATGATTAACTAACTAATATGTTTTTCTTTGTTAGCTGCTAAGGAAATGTTGTATCTTGCTATGCCTTTGGAGTTCTGTCTGAGTGTTATTCAGTTCCTGATAGATAATAAAAGGTATGGAAAATTATTTTTTCTTTCTGTGATGAATAACTTTTCTCTATGATTTTTATGAACACATTGAGTCTTTATATATTCGTGTTCATTCTTTTTAAAAAAGATTTATTTATTTATTATATGTAAATACACTGTAGCTGTCTTCAGACACCCCAGAAAAGGGCATCAGATCTTATTATGGATGGTTGTAAGCCACCATGTGGTTGCTGGGATTTGAACTTAGGACCTCTGGAAGGGCAGCCAGGGCTCTTAACCACTGAGCCATCTCTCCATCCCTTGTCTTCATCCTTACAAAATATAATATCATTGTACTGATCTGTATAGTACTGCTTTCCAAGTCACTTAAAAAATAGTAAAATTATTTTTGAAGTTAATACTATGTTTTTAAAAGGAAAGAAGAAAACCCCTTCAATGGTTTTGTAAACTAAGAGTTTAAGGCGCTGGGCCAAGAGGGAGGCAGCTGCAGCTATGGGGGTAGTTCTGTAGAACCGCAGTTACAATGGGCCAGTGAAGAAATCCATGCAGAAGAAGGCTGTGGAGTGAAGCAATGTTAACAATGAGCCCAATGGTGACCTTAGAGCTGTATATTCCTATTGATGAAGTTCTCCATAACACCTGAATGGGAGAGAGAATGAACAAGTTATCCTCCTTTTTTATCTTGATTGACAGCAATCTACTCATAATGCTTGTCATCTGAGCTATGATTCACATTGAGCCAAATGTCTGTTGACAGCATTGAGTTTCATGAAAGTGATCTGCTTTGCTTCAAGCAAGTGTCTGACATAGCTGTCATTCGTCCTTTTTATAAGAGCACAGTAGGAGGAAGGCTGAATGAAAACCTGGTCATTACTGGCAACAACCGTGTCATTCATTTTCAGCAAGCAAGGGACAACAAAGCTGAGTGTAGAAAAAAACAAAATCTTTGTCATGTAGTTCTTCTACCTAAGGACACAAAATACTTTATTCAGCACAGACTCTTGAGACTTAGGAGTTTATTTCATCTGCCACATGGAGTGAAAAGTTTAAATGTTCAGAAACGGTCACTGAAAGGAGTACTAGTTGAGCTACCAGTGATTTACATATCAAAGTTGAAAACAGCATCATCCTCAGTGGAACTGTGATAGGCAATCCAGTTTTTCTGCTCAGTTCCTTCAGCATCGACCAGTTGGTGGGAGGGGGGGATGTCCCAGATAGCCGGTGTCCAAACACTCTAGAAGATCATTCCCATGGGTCAATATGTTCATGTCTCAGCTTGATCTTTTTAAGAACATATGTGAATCACAGTTTTACAGAATTTGGGATAACTTGTAGTTATGTTAATTGGGGAGAACTACTGTATCTGTTATGTACTCTCCATATTTAAAGGCTTTTGAGTGCCTAGATTCTGATATGCCTTAAGTTGCACTAATCTTTAAATGACATGAGAAATTAATAAAATCAAAATTAGTCTTTTAGAAAAAAACACACACAAGTTAAGCTACATATAACCTGCATACCAGAGTAACAAAAGCAGGAAGAAATGAGGTGTTGTTTTACAGCTTATATGTTCTTCGGATTTATTTTCATGGGATCATTAATGTCTAAAGAGTCTTTTAATGTTTTTAGAGACATTTTACTGGTTGTCAAACTTTAGCATCATCAGAATCCAGGTGGAATAACCACTTGAAAAGATGCAAATATCATTAGCCATCAGGGAAATTCAAACCAAAACTGCAATGTGAAGTCAGCCACTGGGATGGCAATAATAATAATAATAATAATAATAATATAGCAGATAGTGATAAGCATGTGTATAAATACTAAATGCTGCTGTTTAAAATGTGAAATGGAACATCTGCTTTGGAAAACAGTTCCTCAATTAGTTAATCATATAGCATATTACCTAGAGTATAGTTAGCTCTTTGTTATTATAACAGAATACTTGTTACAGACTCTTTATTAAGAAAAAGTGTGCCTTTAACTCACAGTTTGTTTAGTTTTGCAGGATCAGATTATGGCATTGGCATCACCTCAGTTCTGGTGAGGGTCCTCTTGACTGTATCATGTCATGGTGGATTGCAATGATGTGAGCGTGTGTGGGTACTAGCAGTCATCTCTCAATACAGAAATCTAGAGAGGGATTGAAGGGTCACTTTAGGCTTTCCTAATTACTTTTCTCAAAACTCCTTTTAGGAAAACATCATTTCCTTGAACGAACAGTACATCCCTAAATGACCTAAGTACCTCCCAATAGATGCTACTTTTTACAGGTTCCATCCTGTGTCTTCCTTAGGGTTTCCATTGTGATAAAACACTGTGGTCTTCTTAAAGCTTGTAGTTCATCATCCAGGGAAGTCAAGGCAGGAACCTGGAGGCAGAGGCCATGGGGAGTTTTGTTTACTGGTTTGGTCCTCATGGCTTTCTGAGGCTGCTTTCTTTCTTGTAGCCTAGGTGTAGGTACCACCCACAGTAAGCTAGGCTCTTCCACATTGATCATTAATCAAGAAAATGTACCACAAGCTTGCCTACTGACCAGTAATGGTGCAGGCATGATCTTAACTAAGGCTCTCTCTTCCAGAATGCCTCTGTCAAATTGACAAGCTAGTCCGCACAGTTTCTCAACTCTGCTATTCAGGGGACTGAGCCATCAACAAATGAACCTTTTAGGGTGCAAGCCATAGTACCTACTAATTAGGCGCATAGGGGTATATACCCACTGGCACAGCTATTCCAAGAGTCATGATGCCAGGCACTGCTGCTTGGCAGTTCCAGCAAAACTGATCCAATTGCTACAATTGTTGTCCTTCTATAACTTTTGAGTTTAGGTCTCTGCATGCTGCATTCTTAGGAACTTTCTACATTATGATTCATTTTATTTCTTTCCTGAGAAAAATTATGTCTGAGACTTTTTAGGAAAATCCTAAAATTAACTTTATCTGGCCACTATTTGGAAGTCTTCCTTATGCCCTGGAGATCGTTAAGGACAGATAAGCACATAGCTAGATGAGGCCATTACTCCAGGAATCTTCTTAGGGTATCTGTCTCTGAGCAAACTCAAACAGTACAATTGGTTCAGGGTAAACAGAGACAATTGATAAACTGGCCAGAAGAATAGCTTACAGATTCAAGGTCTCTTTTTATTATAGGCTTAGAGGACTCTAAAAATGTAGTTTAAAAATAAGGGGGTCATACAGGGTACACTCCTGAAGGAATAAAACTCAGTAAGGTAGATTAACTAAAATAAAGTTTTCCTACTTTATAGTGTAGATGATGAAACATATAGTAAAAAAAAGTTAGATATTAATGTTTGCTATTCATAAAAACACTGGTTCAGATATTTTGTTTTTGTCTGGAGTGCTTTCAAACTACAAACATTGCCAGCCTAAAAATAGGCTGTCATATAATAAATGTGTTTGCTCTGGAGGTGACATTCTTTAGATTCTTTAAATTGGAGTTATAGGGCTAATAAGAATAAGAATAATCTGCTCTTTGTATTTTCTAATTATAAATGAACTCATAACCCTGGACATGTAATGAAAAGTCAAACATATATTCTATACCACTTGGATAGTCATTAATCTGCCTCTGTTCGGTGACACTTGTATAAATAAAGAAGCACCTGGCTGTTAGAACAGCAGAAACAGAAATGTTCTGATTACTAGTTAGAGCCATAGAAGCAGCCTGATTGCTAGTTAGTGAGCTGCGAGATTCCCTTGACCATCATGCCTGGCTCATTCTCTTCCTTTGCAGACTCCTTATCCCCTTTAAGGGCCGCTTGGTCAGTAAAGACTCTCTGATTCTCCTCTCTATATAGCAGAAGGTTCCCTGGGAAAGTCTCAGCAACTCACAAACATTATGAGCAAATATTCATGACTGAGTAAGATGAAATCTCATAAAGTTTTGTAGTTTTCTAATTGCAAAAGATGTTGAACATATTAAAATATATTTTTTAGCCACTTGGCATTTCATCTTCTGAGAACTCCTTATTAAGTTCTATTCACTAGTATAAATTAGGTTGTTTGCTATATACTAGCCCTCAAATAGATGTTATAATTTTTCCCTTCACTGTGAAGGCTGCTGCTTTCCTCCAATAATGATGTCCTTTGCTGTAAGATTTTTAGCCTCATAAGGTCCTATAATTGTTGATTTTAATAACTGACTTTAGGAAATCCTTTTATGTACTCATTCATTCAAGTCTATTCTCCACCTTCTTTTCTAGCATATTCAGGGTATCTGGTTTCATGTTGAGACCATTGAACCATTTGGAGTTGAGTTTTTTGCAGGGTGATATATAATATGAGTATTTTTATTCTTCTGTATATAGTCATCCAGTTTTACCAACAGTGTTTGTTGAAAATGTTTTTTAAGTGTGTATTTTTTGCTTCCTTTCAAAAACAATGTCTGTAGGTATGTGAAATTATGTGTTGGCCTTTAATTTTATTCCACTGGTCAGTGTTTTGTTTTTATGCCAGCGCCATGTTGTTTTTATTTCAATAGCTTTGTAGTGTAATTTCAAGTTTGGGATAGCAATACCTACAACAGTTCTTTTACTGTTCAGGACTGTTTTGACTATAATTTTTTGTGTGTTTCCATATGAAGTTGAAGATTTTTTTTATCGTCTTATGTGAATAATTGTGTTGGATTTTGATTAGTAGTTTACTGAATCTGTAACTTGTGGTAAGATGGTGATTTTTGTAATATCAATCCTGATTCATGAGTATGGTAGTATTTCCATATTCTGGTATCATTTTCTATTTTTTATTTTTTAATCTATTTTTTATTCAATATATTCTTTATATTTCAAATGATTTCCCCTTTCCTGGATCCCCTCTCCCTAAAAGTCCCATAAGCCCTCTTCCCTCCCCCTGTTCCCCATCCACCCCTTCCTGCTTCCCTGTCCTGGTATTCCCCTATACTGCTGCATTGAGCCTTTCCAGGACCAGGGGGGCCACTCCTCTGTTCTTCTTGGGCTTCATTTGGTATGTGAATTGTTTCTTGGATATTTTGAGCTTCTGGGCTAATACCCACTTATCAGTGAGTGTAGACCATGTGCATTCTTTTGTGATTGATTTAACTCACTTAGGATGATATTTTCCAGTTGCAACCATTTGCCTAAGAATTTCATGAATTCATTGTTTTTAATAGCTGAGCAATATTCCATAGTGTATATATACCACATTTTCTGTATCCATTCCTCTGTTCTTTCCATCTTCTGGCTATTATAAATAGGGACATCTGGGTACTTTCTAGCTTCTGGCTATTATAAATAGGGCTGCTATGAACAGGTGCTTCTCAGCTATTCAATATTCCTCAGGTGAAAAATTCTTTGTTTACCTCTGTACCCCATTTTCAATAGGGTTATTTGGCTCTCTGGAGTCTTAACTTCTTGAGTTCTTTGTATATCTTGGATATTAGCCCTCTGTTGGATGTAGGATTGGTAAAGATCTTGCCATTTTGTCCTATTGACAGTGTCCTTTGTCTTACAGAAGCTTTGTAATTTTATGAGGTCCCATTTGTCAATTCTTGATCTTAGAGCATAAGCTATTGGTGTTCTGTTCAGGAACTTTTCCCCTGTGCCCATGTGTCCAAGGCTCTTCCCCAGTTTCTTTTCTATTAGTTTCAGTGTGTCTGGTTTTATGTGGAGGTCCTTGATCCTCTTGGACTCTGGTATCATTTTCAACTTTGTTATTCAGTGTTCTGGTTTTTATTATATATGTCTTTTTTTCTTCCATTTCTTTGTTAGGGCTATTTAAGGTATTTTGCTTTTTATTGTAAAATGCACTGTTTCCCTGATTTCTTTCTCAGTCTATTTTGTCTTTTGTGTATAGGAAAGCTACTAAGTTTTGTCTGTTAATTTTGTATCCTCCTATATTGCTGAAAGTATTTATCAGCAATAGAAGTTTGCTGGTGGAATGTTTAGGGTTTTTCTTTTTTTGGTATAAAATCATACTGTTTGTAAATAAGTATACTTTGACTTTTTCTTTTCCTGCTTATTATTTTATATTTTATTCTTAATTACTTTTTATCATTTTTTATTCAATATATTCTTTATTTACATTTCAAATGATTTCCCCTTTCCCATATCCCCTCTCATCACAAGTCCTGTAAACCCTCTCCCCTCCCTCTGTTCCCCCATGCACCCCTTCCCACTTCCCTGTCCTGGTTTTCCCCTACACTGCTGCACTGAACGTTTCCAGGACCAGGGGCCTCTCCTTTCTTCTTCTTGGACATCATTTGATATGTGTATTGTTTCTTGGGTATTCAGAGCTTCTAGGCTAATATCTGCTTATCAGTGAGTGCATACTATGAGTGTTCTTTTGAGACTGGGTTACCTCACTTAGGATGTGGGCTCCATCCATTTGTCTAAGAATTCCAAGAATTCATTGTTTCTAATGGCTGTATATATACACCACATATTTTGTATCCATTCCTCCGTTGAGGGACATCTGGGTTCTTTCCGACTTCTGGCTATTATAAATAGGGCTGCTATGAACATAGTAGAGCATGTATCCTTATTACATGCTGGGGAATCCTCTGGGTATATGCCCAGGAGTGGTATAGCAGGGTCCTCCGGAAGTGTCATGCCCAGTTTTCTGAGGAACCGCCAGACTGATTTCTAGAGTGGTTGTACCAGCTTGCAGTCCCACCAGCAGTGGAGGAGTGTTCCTCTTTTTCCTCGCCAACACCTGCTGTCTCCTGAGTTTTTAATCTTAGCCATTCTGACTGGGTGAGGTGAAATCTCAGGGTTGTTTTGATTTGCATTTCCCTAATGACTGATGATGTTAAACATTTCTTTTTTTTATTCGATATATTTTTTATTTACATTTCAAATGATTTCCCCTTTTCTGGCCCCCCACTCCCTGAAAGTCACATAAGCCCCCTTCCCTCCCCCTGTTCTCCCACCCACCCCTTCCCACTTCCCTGTTCTAGTTTTGCTCTATACTGCTACACTGAGTCTTTCCAGAACCAGTGTCCAATCCTCCGTTCTTCTTGTACCTCATTTGATGTGTGGATTAAGTTTTGGTTATTCCATTTTTCTAGGCTATTATCCACTTATTAGTGAGTGCATACCATGATTGATCTTTTGAGACTGGGTTACCTCACTTAGTATTACGTTCTCCAGCTCCATCCATTTGTCTAAGAATTTCATGAATTCATTGTTTCTAATGGCTGAATAGTACTCCATTGTGTATATATACCACATTTTTTGCATCCACTCTTCTGTTGAGGGATACCTGGGTTCTTTCCAGCTTCTGGCTATTATAAATAGGGCTGCTATGAACATAGTGGAGCACGTATCCTTATTACATGCTGGGGAATCCTCTGGGTATATGCCCAGGAGTGGTATAGCAGGATCCTCTGGAAAAGATGCCCAGTTTTCTGAGGAACCGCCAGACTGATTTCCAGAGTGGTTGCACCAATTTGCAACCCCACCAGCAGTGGAGGAGTGTTCCTCTTTCTCCAGATCCTCGCCAACCTGCTGTCTCCTGAATTTTTAATCTTAGCCATTCTGACTGGTGTAAGGTGAAATCTCAGGCTTGTTTTGATTTGCATTTCCCTAATGACTAATGAAGTCGAGCATTTTTTTTCATAATTTTTTTTTTTTTTTTGGTTTTTTTGGATTTGTTTTTTTCGAAGCAGGGTTTCTCTGTATAGCCCTGGCTGGCCTGGAAATCACTTTGTAGAACAGGCTGGCCTCGAACTCAGAAATCCACCTGCCTCTTCCTCCCAGAGTGCTGGGATTACAGGCATGCACCACCACCGCCTGGCCAAGTCGAGCATTTTTTAAGATGCTTGTCAGCCATCTGAAGTTCTTCAGGTGAAAATTCTTTGTTTAGCTCTGTACTCCATTTTTTAATAGGGTTTTTGGTTTTCTGGGGTCTAACTTCTTGAGTTCTTTGTATATATTGGATATTAACCCTCTGTCTGATGTAGGGTTGGTGAAGATCTTTTCCCAATTTGTTGATTGCCGATTTGTCGTTTTGATGGTGTCCTTTGCCTTATAGAAACTTTGTAATTTTATGAGGTCCCATTTGTCAATTCTTGATCTTAGAGCATACGCTACTGGTGTTCTGTTCATGAACTTTCCCCCTGTACCCATGTCCTCAAGGGTCTTCCCCAGTTTCTTTTCTATTAGCTTCAGAGTGTCTGGCTTTATGTAGAGGTCCTTGATCCATTTGGATTTGAGCTTAGTACAAGGAGACAAGGATGGATCAATTCGCATTCTTCTGCATGCTGACCTCCAGTTGAACCAGCACCATTTGTTGAAAAGGCTCTTTTGTCCATTGGATGTTTTCAGCTCCTTTGTCGAAGATCAAGTGGCCATAGGTGTGTGGGTTCATTTCTGGATCTTCAATCCTGTTCCACTGATCCACCTGCCTGTCACTGTACCAATACCATGCAGTTTGTGTGTGTGTGTGTGTGTGTGTGTTACCGTTAGGGGCATTATGGGATTTTTTTCTTTCTTTTTTTATTTACATTTCAAATGATTTCCCCTTTTCTAGACCCCCACTTCCCGAAAGTGGTCTCTTTCCCGTCAGCCCCCTTCACTCCCCCTATTTTCCCACCCAACCCTTCCCACTTTCCTGTTTTGGTTTTGCCCTATACTGCTTCACTGAGCCTTTCCAGAACAAGGGGCCACTCTGGAATATCCAAACCATAATCCATACATCAAATGAGGTACAGGAAGAACGGAGGAGTACCATGCAGTTTTTAACAGTATTGCTCTGTAGTATTGCTTGAGGTCAGGGATACTGATTCCCCAAGAATTTCTTTTGTTGTTGAGAATAGGTTTAGCTATCCTGGGTTTTTTGTTATTCCAGATGAATTTGAGAATTGCTCTTTCTAGCTCTATGAAGAACTGAGTTGGGATTTTGATGGATATTGCGTTGAATTTGTATATTGCTTTTGGCAAAATGGCCATTTTAACTATATTAATTTTGCCGATCCATGAGCTTGGGAGATTTTTCCATTTTTTGAGGTCTTCTTCCATTTCCTTCTTCAGAGTCTTGAAGTTCTTGTAATACAGATCTTTCACATGTTTAGTAAGAGTCACCCCAGGTACTTGCTTGTCAGCCATCTGAAGTTCTTCACGTGAAAATCCTTTGTTTAGTTCTGTACCCCATTTTTTTAATAGGGTTATTTGGTTTTCTGGGGTTTACCTTCTTGAGTTCTTTGTATATATTGGATATTAGCCCTCTGCCCAGTCATTGCCCCTCTCTTGGTCCGCTCTCCCACAATTCCTCATACCATTCCTCCTTCCCTCTGTCTCCAAGAGGATGTCTTCCCTCCATCCCTGCCAGGCCTCCCCATTCCCAGAGCCTCAAATCTCTCAGGGTTAGGTGCATCTTCTCCCACTATGGCCAGACCAGACAGTCCTCTGCTGTAAATGTGTTGGGGGCCTCATATGAGCTGGTGTATGCTGCCTGTTAGGTGGTCCAGTGTTTGAGAGATCTCCAGGGTCCAGGTTAATTGAAACTGCTGGTCCTCCTATAGGGTCACCCTCCTCCTTAGCTTCTTCCAGCCTTTCCCTAATTGATAGCCTCTTTAGCTTTGATTATTCTTTATTCTTGTTATATGCATACATTTAAATGTACATATATTTATGTACAAATATACAAATATTTGATTCAGTATTTGATTTCAATACAAATATTGAAATATTTTATTATTTCTTGGGAGCTTACATAGTATTTTCTGTTACCTTTTAAACTAGACCACAGAGAAGGCTTCTAGGTTAGATTCAGCTAGAATCATACTAAGTCCTGTGTCTAAACTGTGCACACTGTCTTTGGCAACAGGGGCTTAGCTTCAACTCTGGGAGGCAACCAAGGGTTACATCAATAATCTATATTGTTTTGGGAGTCACTTGGATTGCCCTAGCTATCCATTTGAAAAGAGGGGTTGTAGCCTCCAAATTTTGAGGTATGACCCTTAGAAAAATCACAGAATCATCTCAAAAGATGAAAAATGCCTTTGAGAAGTCCAACATGTTTTCATGATAAAAGTTTTGTCTAAGCCCATTTTTATGATTTATCATATTTATTTGTTGGGGTCCAGAAGTTGCTCCACAAACCACACAACATTGATCTCAGTCACACAGGGATAGTTTATTGAATGTGCACCGTAAATTGATCGATCAGGGCCATAGCTCAAAATTTGGAGGTTGAGGCTACAACCTTGACCATTTTTTTCTATGTCAGTTTATAAGTGCTAAAATTGCAAAACCCACAATGAGCTAATATACACAAGTGCTGCCTGGTGGTTGGCCTTGACTCAAGCCATCTTAGTTCATAGTGACCTTTAGTTTGATGGGTTCTACTTGAAGCTCATCATTGTGAAATTTCTTAAGATTAACAAATCTCATAGAGAACATAACAGTGTATGTGGTCAGCATGAACCTGCCCTGAGTCAAGTTATTTTTCTGCATCAGTGACTGGTAGGTATATTACAGCAGCGATATGAAATAGTTAATGGTCATGGAACAAAAAGGCTATAGCTATGCTAGGGGGCCAGGCCTCAACAATTGACTTATATATTGTTATACCAACTTTGCATTTCCAAGATAAAGCCTACCTGATCATGGTGGATGATCCTCTTTATGTGTGTTTCCATTTGGTTTTCTAGTATTTTATTGAGATTTTTTTACATCTGTATTGATCAGATAAATCAATCTGTAGGTTTTTGTTCTTCTGTCTTGATGTGATGGTTTGTAGATGCTTGGACCAGGGAATGGCATCATTAGGAGGTGTGGCCTTGTTGAAGTAGGTGTGGCCTTGTTCGAGTAGGTTTGTGACTTGTGGGCATGGGCTTTAAGACCTTCCTCCTAGCTGCCAGGAAGCCAGTCTTCTCCAAGCTGCATATCTGCTACATATGTGCAAGGAGGCCTAGATCCAACCCATGTTTGTTCTTTATTTTGTGGTTCAGACCCTGAGACCTGCCAAGGGTCTAGGTTATTTGACTCTCTTGGTCTTGTGGAGTTCCTATCCCCTTTGGGGCCTACAAACCTTTATCTTATTCTTCCATAAGAGTCCCCAGGCTCCAACCTCTGTTTGGCTGTTGGTGTCTTCATCTGTCTGAGTCAGCTACTGGGTGGAGTCTCTCAGAGGACAGCCATGCTAGCTAGGCTCCTGTCTGCAAGCATAACAGAATATCTTTAATAGTGTCAGGGATTGGTGCTTGCCCATGGGATGAGTCTCAAGTTGATCTAATGGTTGGCTGTTCCCTCAGCCTCCACTTCATCCCGTTTCTATATTTCATATAATTTGGGGTCAAAAGATTCGTGGGTGGGTTGGTGTCCCTGTCAAACCACTGGGGTTCCTGCCTGGCTACAAGAGGTGGCCTCTTTAGGTTCCATAATCCCAATGCTGTGAGTCTTAGCTAAGGACATCCCGTTGATTCTTGGGCACCTACTTTTCCAGGTCTCTGTCTCATCCTGGAGAAGACCCAGCTATCCACATCCAGCTCAGTTGGTATTTTAAATGGAACCAAAAAACTTGGAAGGGGAAAGTGGTAGAGGTAATAGGGGAGGAATTGGAGAGGAGGGAATTAAGGTGGATTTGATAAAAAAAAAAAAAAGAACACAGTATATGCTAGTACGAACAGTAAATAAAATAAGTTTAAAACATAATTTAGTCACCAGGGATGTGTAAATTTAAACTACCTCGTGATTGCATCTCACCTTGATCAGAATAGCTGTAATTAAGTACCTCCAAACTAGGAAATATTTGTGAAGTTGTAACAGGGAAAGAACCTTTTCTTCTCATAAGTTCTTTGACCACCTTTCTTTAACCAAGTCTACATCCAACCCCTTCCTTTCCCACCCAACTTTTTATCCTTTTTGTATCCCCCTGGTGCATACATAATCTTGTATATGTATGTGGCTTTCCACAAGAGAATGGTTATGACATTCTCAGAGGAAATTGACCCTCTGGAAAAGGAACTCTTAAATTGCTGCTAATGTGAATAGTGCAGTCACTGTGGGAGTTAGTATGGAGAGGCCTCAAGAATAAGTACACTTATAATAGAGATACCTGCATACTCATATTTATTATAGCAGTAGTCACAATTGTTAAGTTTTGGGCTCAGTATAGGCATCTGTCAGTAGATGAACTGATAAAGAAGTGTATTAAATATATAGAATGAATCTTACTTGGGTCTGAAAAAAACAACCAAAATTATGGCATTTTAAAGAAAATACAACTACAGAGTATCTCTTAAGCAAAATAACTCAGAATCAAAGACTATATGTTTTCTCTATATGTAGCTACTAAAGAAAAAGACATGAAAATAGAAGAGGATTATTAGTTATGTGGGTGGGAAGAGCCTTAGTGAGGGTTAATAATGTGATAAATGTGATCATAGTATGTTATATGAATATCTGAAAATGTCATAATTGTTAGGATTCTGCTTAAGCTCCTCCTCACAGTTACCTGGCAACAGCCAGGTGTGCTCCTACCCACTGTTACTGGGCAGCAGCTAGATAGGCCTGGCCTACTATAAAAAGAGCTACTCAGCCCCTCCTCTCTCTCTTACCTGTCTTACACCTCTTACCACATCTCCTACCTTTTCTCTTGATGGCCTCTGCTTCTCGTGTCTGTCTGTCTGTCTGTCTGTCTGTCTGTCTGTCTCTCTCTCTCTCTCTCTCCACTCTATTCTATGCTATACTGGTGTGTGTCTGGCCCCTCAGGGGAAATGGATGCCTTGGCATGGGCCCACTGAGGTAACCTCTTCCCCCACACAGCAGTATACCACATTCTCCAGCCTCTTTCTTTTTTTATGATCACAACATTGGTGCCTTGATGCCATGTAACTGCAGAGTGGAGCTTAGACAGAATCTGAACAATAATGAAGCCTATTACCTTATATAATAAAAAATACGCAGTCTCAACTTACTCAGACCCCAGGGAGCTCCCAGAGACTGAGCCACCAACTAGGAGCTTACAGGGGCTGGTCAGGCCTCAGGGGGAGGAGATGTGCTTAATCCTAGAGAGACTTGAGGCCCCAGAGAAGAGGGAGGTCTGGTAGTGGGGAGAGCACACTCTCAGGGGCAAGGGGTAGGAGGAATGGGATGAGGAACTGTAGGAGAGGGGACTGAGGGAGGGGAACAAGGACTGGGATGTAAATGAAAAAATTAAAAAAAAATGCTTGTAGTAAAAACAAGCCCCAAAGCCAGTTCAGATTCAACGAGAAAATATCTTTTTTTTAAAAATATTTTTATTTTCTGTATTCTTTGTTTACATTCCAAATGATTTCCCCTTTCCCGGATCCCCCCTCCCCATATGTCCCATAAACCTTCTTCTCTCCATCACTTCTCCAATCACCTCCCTCCTTTTTTTCTCTGTTCTTATATTCCCCTCCAACGCTAGATCAATCCTTTCCAGGATCAGGACCCTCTCCATACTTCTTCATGGGAGACATTTGTTATGCAATTTGTGCCTTGGGTATTCAGGGCTTCTGGGCTAATTAATATCCACTTATCAGATATTGCATTCCATGTGTATTCTTTTGTGATTGGGTTACCTCACTTAGGATGATATTTTACAGACCAAACCATTTGCCTAAAAATTTTGTGAATTCATTGTTTCTAATTGCTGAGTAGTATTCCATTGTGTAAATATACCACATTTTCTGTATCCATTCCTCCTTTGAGGGACATCTGGGTTCTTTCCAGCTTCTGGCTATTATAAATAAGGCTGCTATGAACATAATGGAGCATGTGTCTTTATTGCATGCCGGGGAATCCTTTGGGTATATGCCCAGGAGAGGTATAGCAGGGTCCTCTGGAAGTGTCATGTCCAGTTTTCTGAGGAAACGCCTGACTGATTTCCAAAGTGGTTGTACTATTTTACAGCCCCACCAGCAGTGGAGGAGTGTTCCTCTTTCTCCACATCCTCGCCAACACCTGCTGTCTCCTGAGTTTTTGACCTTAGCCATTCTGACTGGTGTAAGGTGAAATCTCAGGGTTGTTTTGATCTGCATTTCCCTAATGACTAATGATGTTGAGCACTTCTTAAGGTGCCATCAACCAGAAAATATCTTACCAGGATGTGAATACTAAGAAGCATAACTCATTGGGAAAATAAATTTAGAAAGTAGCTATTGCAGTGGGCTAGACACACTAGTTCCATTCCTACTTTGATGTGGGAATTAGAGAGATTTTTCACTATGCTGATTTCCTTCTTTTTCTTTCCCCCAAGTCTGCATCCTGCTTCTTATATAAGCTGAAACTAAACCCTTATATTGCTTAAAAATCTGTTGGACAGGAAAACTTGGGTTTAAAATATAAGCAGTCTCGATTGATTGTCACACA
Source organism: Apodemus sylvaticus (assembly GCF_947179515.1). Lineage (NCBI taxonomy): Eukaryota > Metazoa > Chordata > Mammalia > Rodentia > Muridae > Apodemus > Apodemus sylvaticus. Next base: position 61,752,557 of record NC_067495.1, on the reverse strand, counting down.
ATGGAAAATGGAATCAATGTTTGCAGTTCTTCTATAACCATAATCAATTGTTTCTATGTCCCATTAATTTCTGACTTAATAGATTTTCATAGGCTATTTATTTTTGGTTGAGTGAGCTAACTATTAAACTATTTATTCTCTTTTGTTCCCTTTTAGTTTTGGTATTTTCATCCCTGATTTTTTTTTATCAGCCTAATTACATTTGCTTTTAATTACAGGAATCTTTCAAGGTTTCTCAGCACTAAAAATATATTTTCCTAGTCTCTGACTCTGCGGTGGATTTAGCTTCATATTTATTCTTTTACTTTCTCGGGGTAAATAATAGTGAGATGGATGTAACTTTTTTTTTTACATAAGTAATTCCTGGCTGTATATTCGACACAGCATAATGTAATATATCCTTGGTATTTTTCAGAATTGACACATATTTTCATTTTACAATCATCAGTACTGAAGCAGAATTAAAAACATCAGCAATCTGTTCAGGGCCATCTCAGAAATTGTTGGACATTATGTGAAGCCAAAGTGTATGGCTACCCATGAATACCCCATTCCTCCCCTACCTCCCCAAGTGGCTAGCTAGCATAGACAGAAGGTATCATCCTCTATTGCTCTCCATTGTTTTGTCTTGAGACATGGTCACTCACTGTTTCAGTTGGCTGTTTCAGCTAAACTTAGTGAGTGGCCAGCAGAAATTCTAAAAGATCCTCCTGTCTCTGCCACCCCCTCAGGTTAGTTTTATAAATTGTGTAAATTTTAGCTACCAACCTCATATTGGACTATGATATGAAATATTTCTTCTTTGTGTATTTCCTTTTCATTTTACTAAACTTTCCTTTGCTTTATAGAAACATTTTAGATTTATGTAGTCCTACTTGGTTAGTTTTGTTTTGTTTTTATCTATTGTTTCTTTTTTCAATTAATTATTCCATTCGTTTACATCTCAACTGTTACCCCCACTTCTTGGTTGCCCCTTCACAAACCTCCCCTCCCGTATCTGTCCTCTCTCTCCTTTGCCTTGATGAGGGTGCTCTTCCACCCATCCACCCACCCTCTCCCACCCTACTGCTCCCTTTGCTGGGACATCAAACACTGCAGGAACAAGGGCTTCCCCTTCCATTGATGCCAGACAAGGCTGTCCTTTGCTACTACCCTGTACACTCCTTGGTTGGTAGTCTAGTCCCCGGGAGCACTGAATGGTCCAGCCAGCCCATATTGTTCTTCCTATGGGGTTGCAATCCCCCTCTGCTTCTCCAGTCCTTCCACCAGCTCCCCTACGGGGGTCATTGTCAAGATCAATGTCAAGGAGATCGTTCCTTACTTTATTGCTTTTAAGTGTTTTATGGCTTCAGAAATTATGCTTAAGTCTTTAATACATAATGGATTAATTTTTGTGAATGTTGTAGGATAAAGGTAAAGTTTCACAGTTTTGAGTATGAATATCCATTTGCCCAACAGCATTTTTTGAAGAGACAATCTTTTTCTGATGTTTTATGGGCACTCTTTTTTTTTTAATTTTTTTATTCGATATAATTTAGTTACATTTCAAATGATTTCCCTTTTCTAGCCCCCCCACTCCCCGAAAGTCCTGTAAGCCCCCTTCTCTTTCCCTGTCCTCCCACCCACCCCTTCCCACTTCTCCGTTCTGGTTTTGCCGAATACTGTTTCACTGAGTCTTTCCAGAACCAGGGGCCACTCCTCCTTTCTTCTTGTACTTCATTTGATGTGTGGATTATGTTTTGGGTATTCCAGTTTTCTAGGTTAATATCCACTTATTAGTGAGTGCATACCATGATTCACCTTTTGAGTCTGGGTTACCTCACTTAGTATGATATTCTCTAGCTCCATCCATTTGCCTAAGAATTTCATGAATTCATTGTTTCTAATGGCTGAATAGTACTCCATTGTGTAGATATACCACATTTTTTGCATCCACTCTTCTGTTGAGGGATACCTGGGTTCCTTCCAGCATCTGGAAATTATAAATAGGGCTGCTATGAACATAGTAGAACATGTATCCTTATTACATGGTGGGGAGTCTTCTGGGTATATGCCCAGGAGTGGTATAGCAGGATCTTCTGGAAGTGAGGTGCCCAGTTTTCGGAGGAACTGCCAGACTGCTTTCCAGAGTGGTTGTACCAATTTGCAACCCCACCAGCAGTGGAGGAGTGTTCCTCTTTCTCCACACCCTCTCCAACACCTGCTGTCTCCTGAATTTTTAATCTTAGCCATTCTGACTGGTGTAAGATGAAATCTTAGGGTTGTTTTGATTTGCATTTCCCTAATGACTAATGAAGTTGAGCATTTTTTAAGATGCTTCTCCGCCATCCGAAGTTCTTCAGGTGAGAATTCTTTGTTTAACTCTGTACCCCATTTTTTAATAGGGTTGTTTGGTTTTCTGGAGTCTAACTTCTTGAGTTCTTTATAATATTGGATATTAGCCCTCTATCTGATGTAGGATTGGTGAAGATCTTTTCCCAATTTGTTGGTTGCCTATATGTCCTCTTGATGGTGTCCTTTGCCTTACAGAAACTTTGTAATTTTATGAGGTCCCATTTGTCAATTCTTGCTCTTAGAGCATACGCTATTGGTGTTCTGTTCAAAAACTTTCTCCCTGTACCGATGTCCTCAAGGGTCTTCCCCAGTTTCTTTTCTATTAGCTTCAGAGTGTCTGGCTTTATGTGGAGGTCCTTGATCCATTTGGATTTGAGCTTAGTACAAGGAGACAAGATGGATCAATTCGCATTCTTCTGCATGCTGACCTCCAGTTGAACCAGCACCATTTGTTGAAAAGGCTATCTTTTTTCTATTGGATGTTTTCAGCCTCTTTGTCGAGGATCAAGTGGCCATAGGTGTGTGGGTTCATTTCTGGATCTTCAGTCCTGTTCCATTGATCCTCCTGCCTGTCACTGTACCAATACCATGCAGTTTTTAACACTATTGCTCTGTAGTATTGCTTGAGGTCAGGGATACTGATTCCCCCAGATTTTCTTTTGTTGCTGAGAATAGTTTTAGCTATCCTGGGTTTTTTGCTGTTCCAGATGAATTTGATAATTGCTCTTTCTAACTCTGTGAAGAATTGAGTTGGGATTTTGATGGGTATTGCATTGAATCTGTATAGTGCTTTAGGCAAAATGGCCATTTTAACTATATTGATTCTACCGATCCATGAGCATGGGAGGTTTTCCCATTTTTTGAGGTCTTCTTCCATTTCCTTCTTCAGAGTCTTGAAGTTCATGTCATACAGATCTTTCACATGTTTGGTAAGAGTCACCCCAAGATACTTTATACTGTTTGTGGCTATTGTGAAGGGGGTCATTTCCCTAATTTCTTTCTCAGCCTGCTTATCCTTTGAGTATAGGAAGGCCACTGATTTGCTTGAGTTGATTTTATAACCTGCCACTTTGCTGAAGTTGTTTATCAGCTGTAGGAGCTCTCTAGTGGAGTTCTTTGGGTCACTTAGGTAGACGATCATGTCGTCTGCAAATAATGATAGTTTGACTTCTTCCTTTCCAATTTGTATTCCTTTGACCTCCTTATGTTGTCGAATTGCCTGAGCTAGTACCTCAAGTACAATATTGAAAAGATAAGGAGAAAGGGGGCAGCCTTGTCTGGTCCCTGATTTTAGTGGGATTGCTTCAAGTTTCTCTCCATTTAGTTTGATGCTGGCTACCGGTTTGCTGTATATTGCTTTTACTATGTTTAGGTATGGGCCTTGAATTCCTGTTCTCTCCAAGACTTTAAGCATGAAAGGATGCTGAATTTTGTCAAATGCTTTTTCAGCATTCAATGAAATGACCATGTGGTTTTGTTCTTTGAGTTTGTTTATGTAGTGGATTGTATTGATGGATTTCTGTATATTGAACCAACCCTGCATTCCCGGGATAAAGCCTACTGGATCATGGTGGATGATCGTTTTGATGTGTTCTTGGATTCGGTTGGCAAGAATTTTATTGAGTATTTTTGCATTGATGTTCATAAGGGAAATTGGTCTGAAGTTCTCTTACTTTGTTGGATCTTTTTGTGGTTTTGGTATCAGCGTAATTGTGGCTTCGTAGAAGGAATTGGGTAGTGTTCCTTCTGTTTCTATTTTGTGGAATAGTTTGAAGAGTATTGGTGTTAACTCTTCTTTGAAGGTCTGGTAGAATTCTGCACTGAAGCCATCTGGTCCTGTGCTTTTTTTGGTTGGAAGACTTTCTATGACTCCTTCTATTTCTTTAGGCATTATGGGACTGTTTAGATGGTCTAGTTGGTTCTGATTTAATTTTGGTATTTGGTATCTGTCAAGGAAATTGTCCATTTCCTCCAGATTCTCCAGTTGTGTTGAGTACAGGCTCTTGTAGTAGGATCTGATGATTTTTTGGATTTCCTCAGTTTCCGTTGTTATATCTCCCTTTTCATTTCTAAGTTTGTTAATTTGGATACTTTCTCTGTGCCCTTTGATCAGTCTGGCTAAGGGTTTATCTATCTTGTTGATTTTCTCAAAGAACCAGCTCCTGGTTTTGTTGATTTTTTGCATGGTTCTCTTTGTTTTTACTTGATTGATTTCGGCCCTGAGTTTGCTGATTTCCTGCCTTCTACTCCTCCTGGGCGAAATAGCTTCTTTTTGTTCTAGGGCTTTCAGGTGTGTCATTAAGCTGGTAATGTATGCTCTCTCCATTTTCTTTTTGGAGGCACTCAGGGCTATGAGTTTTTCTCTTAGCACTGCTTTCATTGTGTCCCATAGATTTGGGTATGTTGTGTTTTCATTTTCATTGTGTTATAAAAAGTCTTTAATTTCTTTCTTTACTTCTTCCTTGACCAAGGTATCATTGAGTAGAGTATTGTTCCGTTTCCACGTGTATGTGGGTTTTCTGTTGTTTCTGTTGCTATTGAAGACCACTTTTACTCCATAGTGATCAGATAGGAGGCATGGGATTAGTTCTATCTTCTTATATTTGTTGAGGTCTGTCTTGTGACCACTTATATGGTCGATTTTGGAGAAGTACCATGAGGTGCTGAGAAAAAGGTATATTCTTTTGTTTTAGGATAGAATGTTCTATATATATCTGTTAAATCTAATTGGTCCAAAGCTTCAATTAGCTTCATTGTGTCCCTGTTTAGTTTCTGTTTTCCTGACCGGTCCATTGAGGAAAGTGCAGTGTTGAAGTCACCCACAATTATTGTGTTAGGTGCAATGTGTGCTTTTAGTTTTAATAAAGTTTCTTTTACGAAAGAGGGTGCCCTTGCATTTGGGGCATAGATGTTCAGGATTGACAGTTCTTCTTTTTGTATTTTTCCTTTGATCAGCAAGAAGTGTCCCTCAGGGTCTCTTTTGATGACTTTGTGTTGAAAGTCAATTTTGTCTGATATTAAAATGGCTACTCCAGCTTGTTTCCTGAGACCATTTGCTTGTAAAATTGTCTTCCAGCCTTTTACTCTAAGGTAGTGTTTGTCTTTGACCCTGAGGTGTGTTTCCTGTAAGCAGCAAACTGTAGGGTCCTGATTACGTATCCATTCAGTTAGTCTGTGTCTTTTTATTGGGGCATTAAGTTCATTGATGTTAAGAGATATTAAGGAATAGTGATTGTTACTTCCTATCATTTTTGACGTTATTTTTTAAATTTGATTGGTTAACTTCTTTTGGGTTTGATGAAAGGTTACTATCTTGCTTTTTCCAGGGTGAAGTTTCCCTCCTTGTATTGGTGTTGTCCTCCTATTATCCTTTTTAGGGCTGGGTTTGTGGATAGATATTGGGTAAACTTGGTTTTGTCATGAAATATCTTAGTTTCTCCATCTATGGTGATTGAGAGTTTTGCTGGATATAGTAGTTTTGGTTGGCATTTGTGTTCTCTTAGAGTCTGCATGAGATCTGCCCAGGACCTTCTAGCCTTCATAGTCTCAGGTGAAAAGTCTGCTGTGATTCTGATAGGTCTTCCTTTATATGTTACTTGGCCTTTTTCTCTTACTGCCTTTAGTATTCTTTCTTTGTTTAGAACATTTGGTGTTTTGATTATTATGTGACGGGAAATATTTCTGTTCTGGTTTTGGAGTTCTGTAGGCTTCTTGTATATTCATGGGCATCTCTCTCTTTAGGTTAGGGAAGTTTTCTTCCATAATTTTATTGAAGATATTTGCTGGCCCTTTAAGTTGTAAATCTTCACTCTCATCTATGCCTATAATCCTTAGGTTTGGTCTTCTCATTGTGTCCTGGATTTCCTGGATATTTTGGGTTACAAGCTTTTTGCATTTTGCATTTTCTTTAACTGTTGAGTCCATGGTTTCTATGGAATCTTCAGCATCTGAGATTCTTTCTTCTATCTCTTGTATTCTGTTGTTGATATTTGCATCTCTGTCTCCTGATTTCTTCCCAAGGCTTTCTATCTCCAAAGTTGTCTCCCTTTGAGTTTTCTTAGTTGTTTCTACTTCTGATTTTAGATCCTGGATGGTTTTGCTTAGCTCCTTCACTTGCTTGTTTGTGCTTTCCTGTAATTCTTTAAGAGATTTTTGTGTTTCCTCTTTCATGACCTCAGCCTGTTGACCAAAGTTCTCCTGTATTTCTTTAAGAGATTTTTGTGTTTCGTCTTTCATGACCTCAGCCTGTTGACCAAAGTTCTCCTGTATTTCTTTAAGTGTTTTTTGCATTTCCTCCTTGTTGGCTTTTGTATTCTCCTGGATTTCTTTCAATGATTTTTGTGTTTCCCTTGCAAGGGCTTCTAACTTTTGATCCATTTTCTCCTGAATTTCTTTAAGTATGTCCTTCATGTGTTCCTGTACCAGCATCATGACCAGTGATTTTAAATCCAAATCTTGTTTTACTGGTGTGATGGGGTATCCAGGACATGTTGGTAGAGGAGAATTGGGTTCAGATGTTGCCATATTGCCTTGATTTCTGTTAGTGACGTTCCTGCGTTTGCCTTTTGCCATCTAGTTCTCACTGGTGTTAGTTTGTCTTGTCAGTGCTGGACTCACCAGTGCAAGCTGCCCCTTCCCAGTTGGCCTCTGGTGCACAGCTTACCTCCTGCACTGCTTGTAGACAGGGTGCTGCTGCCCAGGCTGTTCAGATCCCAAAGCAGGCACCCGAAGGCTCCCGCTGGGGCCCGCTGGATTCACTGTAGCACACTGGCTTCTCCCAGCTGGCTGCCCGGAAGCCCAGCTAGCCTCTTGCAGGACCTGGAGATGTGGTGCCGCCGCCTAGGCTGATCTGGATCCTGAAGCGGAGAGAGTTGAGCTGAGGGCTTCTGCCTGAGGCCTTGCCCCAGATTGTGTCTGTGGACCAGATGGAGCCCGTGTGCACCCCCAGGGAGTGCCGACGGTGTATGCTGCTGTGACCTCCCCTGTGTTCCGCTCACTCCGCTGGGCAGCCGATCCCCCAACCGGGCTGGCGCACACAAGGTTAGCCTGGCCGCCCAGGCCCTGAGTCCAGGCAAAAGCCTGGGAGGCCAAGGTCCGAGCAAAGTTCCCCTAGGGCTATGACTGTTAATTGGGTCCACCAGGTGACTAGGATGGTGGGCGTGCGCTCCCGCGCTCCCTGAAAGCGCCGGGAGAGTCTGCTGTGCTAACGACCTCCTGGGCGGGTTGACTCACAGATGGCCCACCAAGCCACCCAGTTCTTGGGGTCAGTCCTGTGCCTTTTGGGGCCTAGACCCCCGCTTTGTTAGCCTCAGGCTATGCCTGTTACAGGTCTGCCCGCCAGAGCTCTCTGTAGTCCTGCAAGCAAAATGGCGGCGTGCGCGCAGGCCTGGGCAAAAAAAACCCTCCTGGCTGGGTTGGCACCCCGATGGCCCCCCGAACAGCCCAGGGCCTGGGTGCAGGCCAACGCCCATCGGGCTCAGACCACCGCGGTGTTGTCCTCGGATTATGTTTGTGTACCTCAGTCTGTCCGATCCCTGGAGTCCGAAACCAAGATGGATGCACCTCTCCTGACTGGTGGGAGGCCCAGTTCTGAAGTGGCTTCCGTGCAGGAAAGGCGCCGCACAACCGCAGCTGCTTGCCCCCCGGCTGGTGAGCGAAGGTCAGTGGCCGTGGGCGCAGGGCCTAACTGGACCCTGTGTCGCCTTGGTTCCACTGCTGATGGCCCTTCAGCTGGACCAGCCACTGCTGCACTGCCGCCGCTGCCGCCGCCGCCCTTTATGGGCACTCTTACTGAAAAGAATGAAGTTTTTCCTTGCCTTTCAATCTTATTTATTTTTCTATATTTCTGTTTTGATGATAGCATTATAGTCTTGGGAATATTATACCTTTGTAATGTAATCTAAAGTCAGGAAGTATGAATCCTCTAATTTTGTTTTTAAGATTTATTTTTATTTTGATTATGTGTATGTATGTCTGGGTGAATGTATGCTACAAGCGTGCAGATGCCTCCAAAAGCCAGAAGGTAGCTCTCAGTTCCCTGGGGCTGGAGTTACAGGGAGTTGTAAGCCTCCTAACTTGGGTGCTGAGAACCAGGCTTAGATCCTTTGGAAGAGGATGAGTCTTTTTTAACTTCTGAACTGTCTTTTTAGCCCTTGATTTTTATTTTTATAATTTTTGTTGGTCACTTTAGGGGGTAAGCATAAATATCTTAGTACCATTAATTCTTCTGATCCATGAGAATGCTATAGCTTTCCATTTATAACATTTATAATTAGTCACCTTAGTTACATTTATTTATTTGTTTTTTTATTCGATAATTTTTTTATTCGATATATTTTTTATTTACATTTCAAATGATTTCCCCTTTTCTAGCCCCCCACTCCCCGAAAGTCCCGTAAGCCCCCTTCTCTCCCCCTGTCCTCCCACCCACCCCTTCCCACTTCCCCATTCTGGTTTTGCTGAATACTGCTTCACTGAGTCTTTCCAGAACAAGGGGCCACTCTTCCTTTCTTCTTGTACCCCATTTGATGTGTAGATTATGTATTGGGTATTCCAGTTTTCTAGGTTAATATCCACTTATTAGTGAGTGCATTTACATTTCAAATGATTTCCCCTCTTCTGGTCCCCCTCTCCCCGAAAGTCACATAAGCCCCCTTCCCTCCCCCTGTTCTCCCACCCACCCCTTCCCACTTCCCTGTTCTGGTTTTGCCTTATACTGCTTCACTGAGTCTTTCCAGAACAAGGGGCCACTCCTCTGTTCTTCTTGTACCTCATTTGATGTGTGGATTATGTTTTGGGTATTCCAGTTTTCTAGGTTAACATACACTTATTAGTGAGTGCATACCATGATTGATCTTTTGAGTCTGGGTTACCTCACTTAGTATGTGTTCTCCAGCTCCATCCATTTGCCTAAGAATTTCATGAATTGATTGTTTCTAATGGCTGAATAGTACTCCATTGTGTATATATACCACATTTTTTTGCATCCATTCTTCTGTTGAGGGATACCTGGGTTCTTTCCAGCTTCTGGCAATTATAAATAGGGCTGCTATGAACATAGTGGAGCATATATCCTTATTACATGCTGGGGAATCTTTTGGGTATATGCCCAGGAGTTGTATAGCAGGATCTTTCGGGAGTGACGTGCTCAGTTTTCTGAGGAACTGCCAGACTGATTTCCAGAGTGGTTGTACCAATTTGCAACTCCACTAGCAGTGGAGGAGTGTTCCTCTTTCTCCACATCCTCACCAACATCTGCTGTCTCCTGAGTTTTTAATCTTAGCCATTCTGACAGGTATAAGGTGTAATCTCAGGGTTGTTTTGATTTGCATTTCCCTAATGACTAATGAAGTTGAGCATTTTTTAAGATGTTTCTCCTCCATCGGAAGTTCTTCAGGTGAGAATTCTTTGTTTAACTCTGTACCCCATTTTTAATAGGGTTATTTGGTTTTCTGGGGTCTAACTTCTTGAGTTCTTTGTATATATTGGATATTAGCCCTCTATCTGATGTAGGGTTGGTGAAGATCTTTTCCCAATTTGTTGGTTGCCTATATGTCCTCTTGATGGTGTCCTTTGCTTTACAGAAACTTTGAAATTTTATGAGGTCCCATTTGTCAATTCTTGATCTTAGAGCATACGCTACTGGTGTTCTGTTCATCAACTTCCCCCCTGTACCGATGTCCTCAAGGGTTTTCCCCAGTTTCCTTTCTATTAGATTCAGAGTGTCTGGTTTTATGTGGAGGTCCTTCATCCATTTGGAGTTGAGCTTAGTACAAGGAGATAAGGATGGATCAATTCACATTCTTCTCCATGCTGACCTAGAGTTGATGAACCAGCACCATTTGTTGAAAAGGCTATCTTTTTTCCATTGGATGTTTTCAGCTCCTTTGTTGAGGATCAAATGGCCATAGGTGTGTGGGTTCATTTTTGGATCTTCAATCCTGTTCCATTGATCCACCTGCCTGTCACTGTACCAATACCATGCAGTTTTTAACACTATTGCTCTGTAGTATTGCTTGAGGTCAGGGATAAGGATTCCCCCAGAATTTCTTTTGTTGTTGAGAATAGTTTTAGCTATCCTGGGTTTTTTGTTATTCCAGACGAATTTGAGAATTGCTCTTTCTAACTCTATGAAGAATTGAGTTGGGATTTTGATGGGTATTGCGTTGAATTTGAATGTTGCTTTTGGCAAAATGGCCATTTTAACTTTATTAATCCTGCCGATCTACGAGCATGGAAGGTTTTTCCATTTTTTGAGGTCTTCTTACATTTCCTTCTTCAGAGTTTTGAAGTTCTTGTCATACAGATCTTTCGCATGTTTGGTAAGAGTCATCCCAAGGTACTTTATACTGCTTGTGGCTATTGTGAAGGGTCTAATTTCCCTAATTTCTTTTTCAGCCTGCTTATCCTTTGAGTATAAGAAGGCTACTGATTTGCTTGAGTTGATTTTAAAACCAGCCACTTTGCTGAAGTTGTTTATCAGCTGTAGGAGTTCTCTAGTGGAGTTTTTTGGGGGGTCACTTAGGTAGACTATCATATCATCTGCAAATAATGATAGTTTGACTTCTTTCTTTTCAGTTTGTATCCCTTTGACCTCCTTATGTTGTCTAATTCCCTGAGCTAGTACCTCAAGTACAATATTGAAAAGATAGGAGAAAGGGGGCAGCCCTGTCTAGTCCCTGCTTTTGTGGAATTGCTTCAAGTTTCTCTCCATTTAGTTTGATGCTGGGTACCGGTTTGCTGTATATTGCTTTAATGATGTTTAGGTATGGGCCTTGAATTCCTGTTCTTTCCAAGACTTTAAGAATGAAAGGATGCTGAATTTTGTCAAATGCCTTTTCAGCATCCAATGAAATGACCATGTATTTTTTTCTTTGAGTTTGTTTATGTAGTGGATTGCATTGATGGATTTCCATATATTGAACCAACCCTGCATCCCTGGAATAAAGCCTACTTGATCATGGTGGATGATTGTTTTAATGTGTTCTTGGATTCGGTTGGCAAGAATTTTATTGAATATTTTTGCATCGATGTTCATAAGGGAAATTGGTCTGAAGTTCTCTTTCTTTGTTGGATCTTTGTGTGGTTTTGGTATCAGCGTAATTGTGGCTTCATAGAAGGAATTGGATAGTGTTTCTTCTGTTTCTATTTTGTGGAATAGTTTGAAGACTATTGGTGTTAGGTCTTCTTTCAAGGTCTGATAGAATTCTGCACTGAAGCCATCTGGTCCTGTGCTTTTTTTGGTTGGAATGGTTTCTACGACCCATTCTATTTCTTTAGGGGTTATGGGACTGTTTAGATGATCTATTTGGTCCTGATTTAATTTTGGTATTTTGTATCTGTCTAGGAAATTGTCCATTTCCTCCAGATTTTCCAGTTGTGTTGAGTATAGTCTTTTGTAGTAGGATCTGATGATTTTTTTAATTTCCCCAGTTTCTGTTGTTATATCCCCCTTTTCATTTCTAATTTTTTAAATTTGGATACTTTCTCTCTGCCCTTTGGTCAGTCTGGCTAAGGGTCTATCTATCTTGTTGATTTTCTCAAAAAAAAAAAAAAAAAAAAACCAGCTCCTAGATTCGTTGATTCTTTGTATGGTTCTCTTTGTTTCCACTTGACTGATTTCAGCCCTGAGTTTGATGATTTTCTGTCTTCTAATCCTCCTGGGTGAATTGGCTTCTTTTTCTTCCAGGGCTTTCAGGTGTATCATTAAGCTTCTAGTGTATGCACTCTCCATTTTCTTTTTGGAGGCACTCAGGGCTATGAGTTTTCCTCTTAGCACTGCTTTCATTGTGTCCCAAAGATTTGGGTATGTTGTGCCTTCATTTTCATTAAATTCTAAAAAGTCTCTGATTTCATTCTTTATTTCTTCTTTGGCCAAGGTGTCATTGAGTAGAATATTGTTCAGCCTCCATGTGTATGTAGGCTTTCTGTTGTTTTTGTTGCCATTGAAGACCACTCTTACTCCATAGTAATCTGATAGGAGGCATGGGATTAGTTCGATCTTTTAATATTTGTTTAGGTCTGTTTTGTGACCAATTAATTGGTCGATTTTGGAGAAGGTACCATGAGGTGCTGAGAAAAAGGTATATTCTTTTGTTTTAGGGTGAAATGTTCTATAAATATCAGTCAAGTCCAATTGGTCCAATGCTTCAATTAGTTTTACTGTGTCCCTGTTTAGTTTCTGTTTTCCTGATCGGTCCATTGAGGAGAGTGGAGTGTTGAAGTCCCCCACAATTATTGTGTTAGGTGCAATGTGTGCTTTGAGCTTTAGTAAAGTTTCTTTTACGAATGATGGTGCCCTTGCATTTGGTACATAGATGTTCAGAATTGAAAGTTCTTCTTAGTGGATTTTTCCTTTGACCAGCAAGAATTGTCCTTCTGTGTCTCTTTTGATGACTTTAGGTTGAAAGTCCATTTTATCTGATATTAGAATGGCTACTCCGGCTTGTTTCCTGAGACCATTGGCTTGTAAATTTTCTTCCAGCCTTTTACTCTGAGGTATTCTTTGACATTTAGGTGTGTTTCCTGTATGCAGCAAGATGTAGGGTCCTGTTTCCTCATCTAGTTTGTTAGTCTATGTCTTTTTATTGGGGAGTTGAGTCCATTGACATTAAGAGATATTAAGGAGTAGTGATTATTACTTCCTGTCATTTTTGATGTTATTTTTATATTTGAGTGGTTATCTTCTTTTGGGTTTGATGAAAGAAGGTAACTATCTTGCTTTTTCCAGGGTGTTGTTTCCCTCCTTGTATTCGAGTTTTCCTCCTATTATTCTTTGTAGAGCTGGGTTTGTAGAAAGATATTGTATAAATTTGGTTTTGTCATGGAATATCTTGGTTTCTCCATCTTTTGTGATTGAGAGTTTTGCTGGGTATAGTAGTCTTGGCTGACATTTGTGTTCTCTTAGAGTCTGCATGAGGTCTGCCCAGGATCTTCTAGCTTTCATGGTCTCTGGTGAGAAGTCTGGTGTGATTCTGATAGGTCTTTCTTTATATGTTACTTGGCCCTTTTCTCTTGCTGCCTTTAATATTCTTTCTTTGTTTAGTACATTTGGGGTTTTGATTATTATATGACGAGAGGTATTTCTGCTCAGGTCCAGTCTGTTTCGAGTTCTGTAGGCTTCTTGTATATTCATAGGCATCTCTCTCTTTAAGTTGGGAAAGTTTTCTTCCATAATTTTATTGAAGATATTTGCTGGCCCTTTAAGTTGTAAATCTTCACTCTCATCTATACCTATAATCCTTAGGTTTGGTCTTCTCATTGTATCCTGGATTTCCTGGATGTTCTGGGATACAAGCTTTTTGCATTTTGCATTTTCTTTGACTGTTGAGTCTATGGTTTCTATGGTATCTTCGGCATCTGAGATTCTTTCTTCCATCTCTAGTATTCTCTTGTTGATATTGCATCTCTGGCCCCTGATCTCTTCTCAAGGTTTTCTATCTCTAAAGTTGTCTTCCTTTGTGATTTCTTAGTTGTTTCTACTTCTGATTTTAGATCCTGGATGGTTTTGCTTAGCTCATTCACTTGCTTGTTTGTGTTTTTCTGTAATTCTCTAAGAGATTTTTGTGTTTCCTCTTTCATGACTTCTGCTGTTTGACTCACTTTTTCCTGCATTTCTTTAAGGTTTTTGTGTGTGTGTGTGTGTGTGTGTGTGTGTGTGTGTTTCTTCTTTATTGGCTTCTATCTCTTGAGCCTTATTCTCCTGATTTTTTAAAGTGATTTTTGTGTTTCCATTATACGGGTTTCTAGCTTATTCATGTTCCCCTCTATTTCTTTAAGAGATTCATTTATGTCCTTTTGTGTTCTTCTAGCAGCATCATGAACAGTGATTTTAAATCCAAATCTTGTTTTTCTGGTGTGTTTGTGTAACCAGGACTTGCTGATTTTGGAGAGTTTGGTTCAGACACTGCCATATTGCCTATATTTCTGTTAGTAACATTCCTGCGTTTGCCCTTTGCCATCTTGGTATTTCTGGTGTTAGTTGGTCTTATCTCTGGCTGCTATTTGTGCCTCCTGTGAGGCTGTAGGTCTATTTCTGCAACACTGGATGGCTGGGTTTCCCCTGTTACAGATTGCTGATGTGCTGTCCTCCTCTTGGGTGCCCTTGGAGCCCTATTGTGCTTTGCCCCAGGTTGTTTGTGTGAACCAGGCGGTGCCTGTTTGCTCCTTCAGAGAGTGCTGATGGTCTATGCTGCCGGACCTTTTCCGAGTGCTGGTCACTCTGCTGGGCAGGCGATCTCCCAACAGGGTTAGTGCACACAAGGCTAGCCCAGCTTTTGAGGCCCTAAGTCTAGGCAAAAGCCTGTCAGGCTAAGGCCTGAGCAAAGTTCCCCTCAGGCTATGACTGTTAATTGGTTCTGTCAGGTGGTCAGGTTGGCAGAGTGTGCGTGCGCTCCCTGAAAGCCATCTGAAATTCTTCAGGTGAAAATTCTGTGTGGATTAAGTTTGGGAGAGTCTGCTAGGCTAACAACCTCCTGGCTGGGTTGGCACACAGATGGCCCCCCGAACAGCCCTGTGCCTGGGTGCAGGCCAATGCCCGTCGTGCTTCAACCCCCATGATGTTGGCCTTGGGTTATATTTGCGTACCTCAGTCTGTCTAATTTCTCTGGCGCCCGAGATCCGGGATGGCGGAGAGACTCTTGTAATTCCATTTATTTATTTTTAAGTGGATATTTTCTTTATTTACATTTCAAATGTTTTTCCCTTTCCAGGTCTTCCCTTCAGAAACCCCCTATTCCATCCCCTCTTCAACTACCTCTATGAGGGTGCTCCTTCACCCACCCCTGTGTTTGTGCCCTGGCATTCCCCTACACTGGGGCATTGAACATCCTTAGGCCCAAGGGCCTCTCCTCTCATTGACAAGGCCATCCTCTGCTACACATGTGGCTGGTGACATGGGTCCCTCCATGTGTACTCTTTGGTTGGTGGTCCAGTCTCCAGGAGCTCCGGGGTTCTGGCCAGTTGACACTGTTGCTCCCCCTGTGAGGCTGCAACCCCCCTCAGCTCCTTCAGACCCTTCTTCAATTCCTCCATCAGGGACCCACACTCAGTCCAATGGTTGGCTGCAAGCATCCATCTCTATATTTGTCAGGTACTGGCATAGAATCTCAAGAGACAGCTATATCAGGCTCCTGTCAGCAAGCATTCTTGGCCTCCACAATAGTGTCTGCATTTGGCGACTGTATATGGGATGGATCCCCAGGTGGGGCAGTCTCTGGATGGCCTTTCCTTCAGTCTCTGATCCATACTCTGTCTCCATATTTCTTTCTGTGAGTATTTTGTTCCCCCTTCTAAGAAGCACTGAAGCACCCACACTTTGGTCTTCCTTCTTTTTGAGCTTCACATGGTCTGTGAATTGAATCTTGGGTATTCTGAACTTTTGGGCTACTATCCATGTATCAGTGAGTGCATACTGTGTGTGTTCTTTTGTGATTGAGTTACCTCACTCAGGATGATATTTTCTAGTTCTATCCATTTGCCTGTATATTTCATGAATTTATTGTTTTTAATAGCTGGGTAGTCCTCCATTGTGTAAATGTACCACATTTTTTGTATCCATTCCTCTGTTTAAGGACAACCCAGATGGGTTGTTTCCAGCTTCTGGGTATTATAAATAGGGCTGCTATGAACGTAGTGGAGCATGTGTCCTTATTACATGTAGGAGAATCCTCTGGGTATATGCCCAGGAGTGGTATAGCTGGGTCCTCAGGTAGTACTATCTCCAATTGTCTGAGGAACTGCCAGACTGCTTTTCAGAGTGGTTGTACCAGCTTTCAATCCCAGGAGCAATGGAGGAGTGTTCCTTCTTCTCCACATCCTCACCAGTGTCTGCTGTCACCTGAGTTTTTGATCTTAGCCATTATGACTGGTATGAGGTGATTAAATTTATTCTTAAGTATTTTACACAACTTTTATTGCTATTGTAAAAGAGAAATACATTCATTTCACTTGCAGTATTTTTTATTATGATATAAAGAAATATTGAGTTTTGTATGTTGGTTTTGTATCCTAAAATTTCACTGAATTTATTGAAGTAGCTTCTTGTAATTGTGCAACCAGAGAAATTTTAAGTAACATTATGACTTACATCTATTTGTGTTTAATTTTGTTCATGATACAAAGTAAAAGTCCAGTTTATTTTGAGAGTAAAAAAATCTTATTTTCCCCCATCATCATTTGTTGAAAGACTTGTTTTATCACAAAATGACCCTAGCACCTTCATCAAAAATAATTTGGCCATATTTGCCAAGGTTTATTTCTTTGCTCTTTGTTCCATTTTATTGGTCTATCTGTATTTATGGCAGTCCCATGCATTTTGGTTACTATATCTTTGTAAGAAGTTTGACATTAGGAAACATGAGTCTTCCAACTCTGATCTTTGTTTTCAAGATTGTTGTGATTATATCAGTCTTTGAAATGCTGTATGAATAGTCACTATATTTTTAAAAAGCTGTTAGTATATCAATGGGTATTTCATTAAATACTTGAGATATGTTGAGTGTGTTGACATTTAATAATATTGAAATCCAGCATAGTGGCTCATGCACTCCCAGAACTTTGGAAGTCATGATAGGTGGGATTCCTGTGAGTTTAAAAGTAGCCTTGGCTACATAGTAAGTTCAGGGCAAGCTTGAGCTACAGAGAGTGAGACTTTGTCTTGAAAAGACAAATGAACAAAATAATGAGAAAATGTCTCAACAGGTAATTGTATCTAGCTTAAGGACCTGAGCTTCGTTTCTGGGACCTACATAGCAGAAGGAGAGAACCTACTCCCATAATTTGTTCTCTGACCTCCACATGCATTCCCTGACCTCCCTCCCTCCCTCCCTCCTTCCCTCCCTCCCTCCCACTCTCCCTCCATCTGTCTGTCTCTGTCTCTCTCCCCCTCTTTCTCCCTCTCACACACAAATAAAAATTGAGTAAAGTGTTAATATAATGAAATGATTTATTACTGACGAATAGGCATTTAATAGCATTAATCAAGTTTGTTTTTAATCCCATTGGTCTAAAACAAATTATATTTACTCTGCTTAAAATTCTATCTTTTTGGGCAGAGATCCTGTTGGGTTTTGCTTTCTGAGGATCATCTTTGATCATTTTACGTTGCCAGAAGATAGGAAGAGAATTCTGTTGTTCTACATTGAAATGCTTTTACAAAAGAATCAAGACGTGATTGCTGAAGAGAAGATTAAAGAAATCCTTATAGGTCAGTAAGATGCTGCATTTTCTGAAAGTTGTTAATTTACTAATTTACTTATTATTTTAACATACTTGTCAGAGAAGTGGCAAAATTCTCAGGTCAACAGGTTTTCCCATCCCCCCTTAAAGGTTTTCAGCAACAGTGTGACCATCTAGAGGTCACAACTTTGGTGTGCTATAACTAAGCAAAAATGACAAAACACCTTCAAAATACAGACAAACTCCTGACCTTAAAGCCTACCTGTAGCAGAAAATTGTGAGGTTTATAAACCCAAGTTCATGTTTCTGATTTGACTTCAGGTTAGCTGTGTGCCTTGGGGCAAGTCAGTATTTTTGGATGCTGGCTTTTTCAACTGTAAGGTGAATATTGTGAACCAAATTCCTGCTTTTAAAGCTGTTTATCAGCAACATTATTTTGTGACACAGTCTTACATAAACTGCCCCCCAGACAAAATGGATTTGATTTTCTGTAGTTAAAGCAGAGAAGTAGAACCACCTCTGCTCAGCATTGCCCTAATCCTCCACTGTCTGAACAGCCTCCATAACTTACAGTGTACAGATAATATAAGCACTGTCTTGGAAAATTCTTTGCCTGACCTCATCTGAAGTGATAGTCACTAAATGTTAAGAGGGAGATATGTTTTGAATGGTGGCATTTAAGGCAATGTGTTGCATCTATGATATTGTATTGCATTGCTTAAATTTGTATTGTGTGCATCATATTTTCATAAAAATGGACATTAATAGTTCCTAAAAGGAAATCATGCGATATTAAGAGCTTTTTGAATTCTATTTCCCATGAACTATATTTTTCAAATGACACCAGATTTTCATTCTCCAGATTTTCATTAAGAATTCAATTACTTTTTGAATCCCTTTTTGATAATCTTGGTTATCCGGTTTTCTGGTCCTTGACATTTTAATGATATCACAATATAAATAGAAAAGAGCCACAAGAAAATACATAGCTAACCTGACTATATGGCAGGAAAAGCTGCAATTTTTCTTCTGTCGAGGTTATTCTTTGGAAATACTATGTAGATACAGAAATAAAAGAATTAGGAAATAATATATAGGTAGATATATATAAGAATCTCTTACTGTATGTGTATGTATTTGTGTGTGTGTGTGTGTATGTGTGTGTGTGTGTGTGTGTGTGTGTGTGTTTTGGAGGCTAGAGAATGACCTCATGTTTCATTCCTCAAAAGCTCCTTATGGTTTGAGATAAGATCTCACTAGGATCTGGAACTTCCTAATTCAACTAGACTGGCTCACTAGGATCTGGGTTTGCTAAGTCAATTACACTTCTAAACTCCAAGGATCCTCCTCCTCTAGCTCCCCAGTGCATGCACATTCCAAGTGCATGCTACTACACCTAGCTTTTTATGTGAGTGGAGTCCAAACTCAGGTCCTCAGACTTGCATGGCAAAACCAACTGAGCTTAACCAACTGGGCTATCTCTTCAGCCCTATACAGGTTATATACTTCAGAAACAGCATTCTGTTGTGTTGCTCAAATCTATTCTCATGTGACTCTGCCCCCTCAGCCTCTCAACTAGCTGAAACTCCCAAGTGTTTTGCCTAGTGCAATAAAGTGATAGTATGATAAGATGCAGTTATTTGGTGATGTTGACCTTCAATGGCCAAGAAAGGTTCCATTTTAAGTAAGAGTACTTAGGAAGTTAGACATTTATTTGTATGTTATGCTTATGCGTGTATACACACGTGTAGTGCACATGTGTGCAAAGGTGCAAGCACACGCATAGGTCCAGAGTGCAAGCTCAGTTATCTTTCCTGAGACACTCTCTATCTTGTCTTTTGACACAGAAGTAAAGTGAGTAAACTAGACTGGGCTGCCAGTGAGCCCCAGGGATCTACTTTTCTCCTCCCCTCCAGCATTGGCATAACAGTCATGTGCCACTATGAATTTTACATGAATTCTGGAAATTAAACTCTGGTCCTCTTGTTTACATAGCAAGCACTTTACTTACCAAGCTATTTCCATGGTCCTTGACTTTCTTTTTAAAGGACAGAAAATTGTCTAACTAAAAAGTTGGCTAACTAAAAAGTTGATTTTACAGAATAATACATTTCAGTTTGTTATTAATAATTTCATTTGTTTACATCTCAAATGATATCCCATTATCCAGTTACCCCTCCACAAGCCACTGATCCCACAATTTCCCTCTCCCCCTCTGCTTTCCCTCTATGAGGGTGCTCCTCCACCCAATCATCCTCCCACGACACCCCTCTAGCACCCCCCTATGCTGGGGCATCAAGCCTCCACAAGACCAAGAGCCTCCCCTCCCATTGATGTCAGACAAGGAGGTTAGACAGAGTTTTATTCATATAATGAAAGTATTATAAACTTTTAAGGAGACATTAAGTAATTGGTTACTCTTACATAAGTATTTTTAAGCCACATGTGCTGACTCCACCAGTGAGTCAGAGAGGATTAGTGTTCTAATGAAGACATTTGTGAAAATTGATGGTTGTGCTAAAAGGGCAGATGAGAAAGGGGTATAGAATGTTATTTCAGTTTAAACTTTACCTTAATGTGCTGATGTATTTGAATCCTGTAAATGTCTAGACCAGAAATAATCAGGCACAAGTTACAATTTAAATGAATAAAGTTTATCTGTAAGTGTGGTCCTAAAGTACTTTTTAAAGGCTTTAAGGTATAATTGGCCTTTTTTGTGAACTTGATCTGATCTTTTTAGTACATAATAGTATGAGAAGTTCTTATTAATGATTTCTGACATTGCTGTCTGCTCATTTACAATAACCTTATTAGGGCACCAGATGATGATCTAATTTAGAACATGAAAAGTAAGTTAAAAAGAGACTAGGCTAGGAATCTATCAGAGGCTGTTGGGAGAATTCCAGTGATTCTAGCAAACTCTGATTATACTATATAATCAGCTGTAATGGTAAACCAAATTGAAGGTGAAAACCTGTCTGAATGTGTTTTATATGTCAGAATATGTTTTATAGATATTACTTAAAGATTAAGTTCAGCTATTAAGTCTGGTGTGTATACACTTAATACTCTGTTTAATGCAATGGATCTGGGTTCTTTTTAGAGTTTATTTTTTGGTTTTTGGTTTTTTTTCAGATCACCAAACAAGAAGTCGACTGACAAGAGATTTAGTAAATTGGTTACACAACATTCTGTGGGGAAAAGCTGCCAGAAGTGTTGAGGTTTGGGAATAACCGGTTTTCAGTCATTATTATATTCTTTCTCCTTTGCACCAAATAAAACACTGTTCACTATAAAAATCATAGAGAACAGGATCTGGGCAATGCAGTTCAGTGGAAGCACTTATGTAGCATGTGTTGAGACCCTATTCTATACTCAGTACTACTTAAGCAAATAAACAGCAAACAAAATATAATAATAATAATAATACCTTCATAGTCTCTATTTTTAGATACCATCTATGAATTAAATATTCACAGTGCAGAGTTTCAATAGGTATTGTGTGAACATTTATTTAAAAGTAGTTAAGTCATGACTCTTCCTCATTGTGAACTTTCAGTAAAGGGAAATGACATTATTGATAGGAAAGGAATTTAATGTGAGAGATAAGAAAGTTGTGTGTAGAGGTGTTCCCTTTCAAAAAGTATTGATGCTTTTAAAAGTAGCTTTAGAATTATAAAACAATTCAGATTTTCTTTGGAAATATTTCAAACTACAATTGGTTTTTCAAAGCAAAGTAACAATCATTCTTTATTACATCATTTAATGTTTTAAATGTTTGTGTACATTTATGTACCTATGTGCATAAAATGTGATATAGTTTCTTTAAAAAACTTAAGTTGTTTAGTACTTCTATTTTCAATCAAAATATAGCAACAGGGGGGCAATTTGTGTCCCCACTTAAGCAAAACTCCTCCCAGGAACACAAGACAAAGCTCCAGGCATAGTGGCAGATACCTATTATCTTATCATTCAGGAGGAGGAGGCAAGTATATATCTGGGAATTTGGAACCAGTTTAAACTAACATTGAGAGTTCTGGGTCAGACTGGACAACATAGTGAGACCTTAGCTCAAAAAAGCAAAATGACCCCCTCACTCACACACCAAAAAACCTTGAAATACATGAAAAAAGTCATTTAATATCAGACAATGGTGAATGATTACTGGAAGATAAGAAGTTGACTGACTTCATGAGTTTGCAAACAACAGTGGATGAAGGAGAGCTGAAGTATGGTCTGACAAGCATTCTGATTTGAAGAGCTGGAGTGGAAAGTTGTGGGAGGCTAAGACAGCTAGAGTTCATAGAACAGGCTATCAGAGAAAAAGTGCATAACAGAGAGACCCCATGATCCTGTTCTAGTCTTTTATCTAGTACTAGTCATAACAACTCAAGTTAGAGGAGTAGCCATCCA
Source organism: Apodemus sylvaticus (assembly GCF_947179515.1). Classification (NCBI taxonomy): domain Eukaryota; kingdom Metazoa; phylum Chordata; class Mammalia; order Rodentia; family Muridae; genus Apodemus; species Apodemus sylvaticus. The sequence continues at coordinate 61,730,633 of NC_067495.1, read as the reverse complement.
AAACGATTATAGAGAACAGTACTGGATGCTTATATGGGTCTGGGAATTGAACCTATCTTACCATTCAGGCTGGTTCATGGAGAGTTAGATAAAATCACAGAAGGTCATTGCTTCAGTAGTAGGGAATAGTTAGTTCCATGAGCCATTTTCTAGAACCAACTAAAAACCATGTAAGTATATGTCAAACGGTCAATTTGATTCCAAGTTGCTTCATTGCTTCAGAGTCATATTTAAAAGTATCTATTGAATACAATGCTGCTCATCACTCAACAAGGTGAAGTTCACAGTGTTTGAAATCCAGTAAAAAATTATTGAGCATATAAAGAAGCAGGAACACAGAACCTCTAATGAAGAGTACAAACTACCAATGGAAACCAACCAAGAACTGATTTCGAATTAGCATTAACCTCCCTTCCAACCTTTTTCCCTCCCTCCCTCCCTCCCTCCCTCCCTCCCTCCCTCCCTCCCTCCCTCCCTCCCTCCCTATTTTGAGACAATATCTTACTGTGTAGCTAGGCTGGACTGAAACTGACTGTATAACCCAAAGTGGCTTAAAATTATTGGCAATCTTTCTGACTCAGAGTTATGTAGAGACTTTTAGAAAAGGAAAATGCTCAAATACAATTTATAGAAATGAAACACCTACTTTATAGACAGAATATTGCATAAGCATTAGAAAACAAAATATTGGTAAACTTGAAGTCATAGCAAAGAAGTAGTCAAAAGTTAAGCACAGAAAGAAACCTTAAAAATTAAGAGTATCATTAACCTAAGGTAATCAAATATATGAGAAGTTGGTATTCCCAGTTAGAGTAAATATTTGAAGGAAAAATAGCTAAAAGCACTCAATAGTTAATGAAAACCTTAAATCCATAGTAGGAGAACTTAATAAATCCAAAATATGAGAAACATGAAGAAAACTTTGCTGAGACACTTATTCTCATTGCTCAAAATCATCATTAAAGAGATTAAATTAAAGCAATCAAAGGGAAATCAAACCCTACATATAGAAGAACAAATTAAAGACATCATTTGAAGCAAATACTCAGTAGGCTAGTAGAGCAACTTTAAAAAATAATAGAAGAAAAATCTGTCAGCTCAGAATTCTATACCTGGCACACTTTTTTTTTTAAATGAAAGCAATTGGTGTGAAATTGTGTAGGCACTACTGAAAACAGTATCAATTAAAAGTTAAAGCTCAGTAACATATGAATCAATGAAACCTTCTGGTTATATATCTAAGAATTAAAAGCATAATCTCAAGATGTTTCTATGTACATGTCTATAGAAGTACTATGCACACTATTGAAAGATGACTACAGCTCAGGTTTCATAAAGAGATAAATTGACAATCAAATTAAATACTCATATCCTCTAGAATATGATTTGATTCTAAAAAAGAATTCTGAATTTTTATTGTAAAGAGTACATTTGCAAAATATGTTGTGGTAGATTTTGTAGGTTGTTTAAAGATGAAGAGAAAGGATTTGAAGATAAAAGAAAGTAACAAGAAATTAGATTCAAGACAAAGAAGTAGAAGCATATAAAGACATATACACGACTTATAGTTCAAACCATCACTCTTTTCTTTTTTAGGCCTTCTTTATTTTTGTACTGAGAAGGCAAAAAAGTTTCTTCTGAATCATTTTCTTTTTCCTTTTGATTGTTTCTCTTCCCCCATTTCACATTCAATTCTGAAGAATATAATCTAATGTTCAAATAGTCAAAGCCAATGTTTACCTCCCTAGCATAGCTGTTTCTACTTTAAAAGAGCATCTCATTCCTTTGAAGTTGTAATGACTACAGTCATTACTGAAAAGACAGGAAGCCTCAACATGGTACAGGAGACTCATTTACCTTATGTAGTATTTATAAATAATCTGCCTTAGACTTAATAAACCAGGCTATTTTTATTAGATTGTTACTATTAGTTTCTGATAATTAAAAAATTAACAGTAACAGTTTTTTACATGAATACAATTGCATTAATTTTAATGGTGAAAACTCTGGAAATTTACCAAATTATGAAACTAAGAAAATAATACATTAATTCAACTAAAATTTTCCTTTAAAAGTAGTCATTGAAAACTATAACGATGTAGATTAGTATGTTTTAGTGGAAATTAAATAAGATTTAATGGAAAGAATAAATATGAAATTGTATATAAGCTACAGTAACTACAATTTACATATCTAAAAGGATAAAGTTAAAATGTTATATAGAAAGATGATGGTAATTTTATTAGTATGGTGATTTATGGATGCTGTTGTTAAGATGTTTATCATTGTTCTTTAGATAGCTTTTAAAGTGGCTTTTCAGTTTTCTAGAGGTTGTATACCAACCTCAAGACTCTTCATCCTTTGAGTGAAATAAATAACTTTTATACTTTCAGTACTGGGGAATAAACCCAGGACCCTGTGTATGCTAGACATGTACTCTGTCACTGAAGTTCAACTCTAGCTTCTGAACTTTGCAATGTGTAGGAAACAAAAAAAGAAGAGAGAATTAAACACTTAGAATTCAAGAAAGTAGGTATTGTTTTTGTTGTCTAAAAAGTAGAATCTGTAACAAATTTCCACTAGAGGATAGTTGGGAAAATTTAAATCGAATTTTAGAAAAAATCTGTAATTTTGTTGTTTCTTTAATTTTAGGTCCAAGATTATGCTGATGCCCTACACTGGTACAATTATTCTCTGGAGTTGTATGAGTGTGATCAAGCAGATCTGGATTTGGTCAAGCTGAAGAGGAACATGGCTTCCTGTTACTTACCATTGAGACAACTTGATAAGGTACTTTCATTTACTTATTCTATTTTCAGAGGGAGACAATATTCTGTGCAGTGGCACTTAGATGAATCCATCACTCTGATCTCAAAGCTACTTAGGGTGGCTGAGAGTGAGTGCCTCAGGATGCAAGCAAGGTCAAATTGACGTCTTCTTGATGTGTGTCCTATAAACACGAAGCAGAACTTCCCAAAGGAGAGAGGATTTGGGAAACTATTGATTTCCTTTACTTATTATCCTTTCCATTTATCTTCTACCATATTCTGAAAGGCTATTTACTGCTAACTGTCTGCTATATATAGACTAGCATTGTATGGTCTACATTTTTGTTAGGTATCCATTGACAGCAGATCCTTGCATGAAGTGGCTACTCTTTTACTTTTAGGTTATTATTCTTAATAAGCACTCAAGAAAAGTTCAGTGTATGACTCTTTATTAGGAAAAATTATAGAAGCTAAAAGATAAAAAGATTTTATGAATGATGGTACCATTCATATTTCTAATAGCATATGAGACATTTTTTCCTTTGAACATCATACAGTGTGCACATAATGTGGGGTATTGGTTCTTAGAAGAACAAAAAAATGAGGACAAGTATGCCCTCAATCGAACATGAAGGTTTTTGTTGCCTTTCAAGTTTTACAGCTTTGGGGGAAATTATATGAATAAGAGTAGTGATTTTGTAGGTTTTCTTTGAAGGTCTATTTATTATCAGGTTCTCTCGAAAAACAGAACCAATAGAATGAAGACGCTCACCGATAGCTGTCTTCATACTGGAAGCTTGCATTCTGGCAGCAGCTCAGTATATGATGCTAGGTGCCAGTCTCCAGCAATCAGCATGCTCAAGGCCTTAGAGTCATCTGAAAAAAAATTACCAGAAGAGTAATACTCAAGTTCACTAGGTCTAATCTTGCTCTACAAGAAACTGAGATTTTTGTGTGGTGCTGGAGTTTGAGCTTGGGGTTTTACATATACTAGGAAAATGGCCTGCCACTGAAGCGCGTCCCCAGCCTGAAGCAGCACTCCTTATATATCTGACTAATGACAGAATTAGTTCTGAAGTCAGTGTAGAATTGAACCTGTAATTGGAGCTCAAATGTTGTTAGCAAAAAGGAAAAAATAGGCAATCAGGAAACCAGTCTGTCTTAATAGCATGTACTCCATGTCCAGCTGTGACATTTAATGCCATATAGGTAGGGAAGCCATAGCTTATTTTGAAATGTTCAAGGTAACTGTGTTTGTTACTTAGCATATTTCTCATTTCATCCTTTCTGACTTCCTAGCAGACACTGTTTGGATACTTTGCATATGTAAAGAATACATTCCTATGCAATAGGACATATAAAAAGGTAGAGGTTGGAGTTGAAACCATCCCCATCCCCATCTTGCCATTGTCTAACTGTTTTTTAAATAATGTATGTTTACTATTATATTTTATTTTTAAATTGTTTTATTTATGTACATTCCAAATGTTGCCCCCCTTCTCAGTCCCCTCTCCAAAGTTGTTGTTCTCATCCTCACTTCCCTTTGCCTCTGAGAAGGTGCTCCCCTACCCTCCTAAACCCTCCCCCACCCTACAACCCCTACCTCCCATGGACCCCACCCCATCCTCCTTCCTTGAGGCATCAAGTCTCTACAGGATTAGGTACATCTTCTCCCACTGAGGCCAGACTAGGCAGTCCTCTGCTACATAAGTGTTGGAGGTATGAACCAAGTTGTGCATGCTCTTTGTTTGATGGCTTAGTCCCTGGGAACTCCTAGGGCTCCAGTTAGTTGATAGTCTTGGTCTTCCTATGGGGTTGCCATCCCCTCCAGCTCCTTCAATCCTTCTACTTTTTCACAAGGGTTCCTGACCTCAGTCCAATGGTTGGCTGTAAGTATCTGCATCTGTCTCACTCAGTTGATGGTAGAGCCTCTCAGAGGATAGTCATACTAGGCCCCTGTCTGCAAGCATCAATAATAATGTCAAGGACTGGTGCCCACCCATAGTATGGATCCCAAGTTGGACCTGCCAATCCCAAGTCAGCCATTTGTTCAGTCTCTGCTTCATTTTTGTTCCTCCATTTCTTTAGAGGGGAACAATTTGGGGTCAAAAAACTTGAAGATAGGTGTCAGCAGTTTTTATATAAAGAGCTACACAGAAAATACTTAAGAATTTGGAAGTCACATGGTCCCTAATGTAACACTCAGCTCTGATCTTATACCAGATACTGCCATAAATAATATGTAAATGAGTACCCATAGTGTGCTCTGAGAAAACCTTTGTATTTAGGGATACTAAATTTCATGTGATTTTCTTCTAGCATGAAATTTTTGTCTTTTGATTTATTTCAGCCATCTAAAACCAATGAAACTATTCTTAGTCTGTGGGCTAGGCAAAAACAGAAGGTGGGTCAGATTTTGCCAAAGACTGTAGTTTCTTTGAAAACCTCAGCAAGAAGGGACAATGCTGTATGATGAGAAGATGGCTGTAAAAATTAAAGCAGCCAGGGCTGGAGAGATGGCTCAGTGGTTAAGAGCATTGGCTGCTCTTCTAGAGGGCCTGGTTCAGTTCCCAGCACCCACCCACATGGCACGACACAATTGGGTAAATCTGGGGGCTCTGACTCCCTCACACAGACATGCATGCAGGCAAAACACTAGTGAAATAGAAATAAATAAAATTTAAAAAGAATTAAAACAGCCATGAAGAGAAGACTAGTGAATATTTATCTTTCATGTTCTGGTTATTTATTGTTTGTATCTACTATATAAAGCTCTAAAAATCATACCCTTCCATTACAGGACTGAAAATGAGCTCGTGGTCAGTGCACATAATCTAGTGGTATTCACTAGATGGCACTGTGGCTTCTGTTTGTGCAGAATGAGTTTTGAAGGTTTTTGTAATGATTGTATCACGTTTCACCAGATACATATGTATGGATATAAAATAAAGCACTTAATGAAATGTGAGGTAAAGATTAAGTTTGGCTCAACTGTAAACATTTTACTGTAATAAACACCCAACTTGAGGTTTGAAGTCAACAGTTAATTGTTGAATGCTTAATCTGTACTATGGCATAAGTTACGAATATACCTTACTCCTCCATACAGATATTCTTTAAGATATTATTACTTCAGGGACAAGATTTTCAGGTATAATATGATTATATAGTAACAAAAATTTATTAATTGTCAAATAATGTGGAATATAATGTGGAATTAGAATAAGAATAGATGAGGTGAGAGCTGTTTGTAACTATTCATTGGATGTACAGCATATAACTCAAAGTTCAGAAGGGTACCTGATATGTTACAAGACAGTCACATTCAAAGGAACCTTAATATAGTGAAATAATGAAGCCATTCTAAGAAGATGGAGACAAATAAGAAACAACAAAACGTCTTGTGCTGAATCCCCAAAGTCAGCCCTAACAGAACAGAAAGGATGAAATGGGGTTTTAAACAGAAGCACATGTGCAACATTTGGGTCTTTTTGTTGATTATGAGCTAAACAAACAAAAAACAATACTAAGAAATCTTCCTTATTTTAAATTGAATCAACAGAGACAGACTGCTTTTTGTATTCATGCATTCCCCATCTATAAATGTAACCAAGTGCAGATCAAAAACACTCAGAAAAATACATTTGTACTGAACTTGTACAGACTATAGAATATGGTGAAGTAACTGTTCACATAGCATTTCATTACATTAGTTATTTCAACTAGTATGGAGATGATTTGAAATGAATAGGAAGATATCTGTAGGTTACATACAAGCAAGGAACGTGTGAACCTACACATTTTGGTATCTGAAAGAGGACAGGGAGCCCTGGAATCAATTTTTCATAGATACTGAGAGGTGATTCTGTAACGCCTGAAAGGGTAAACTGAAGAAGTTTTCTGTTCTGCTCTGGTTAGAGCAGATCTGAAACATAATACTGAATTGGGGAAATAATTTTAAAGAAAGATATTGACAAGATCTAATGTGCCAATAGGAAGGCATTAGAGAACTGGTTAAAGGACAGTATGGAGTTTTAACCTGAAAAATGAAGATTTTGGACATAAACAATATAGTATTGCCCATTATCTGTAGCTACCAGTGAGAACACCAGCTACAGCTATGCAACATGTGTATCAGTGGGTGAAACCTGTGAAAGAAATTTTCAATCACAAGACACTATCTAAGAATTAGACTTGTACAAAATTTAGTGTTTTTTTTAAATAATGAACTCCCTTTTTTATTTTTTTATTTGATATATTTTTATATACATTTCAAATGATTTCCCCTTTTCTGGCCCCCCACTTCCTAAAAGTCACATAAGCCCCCTTCCCTCCCCTTGTTCTCCCACCCACCCCTTCCCACTTCCCTGTTCTGGTTTTGCCCTATACTGCTACACTGAGTCTTTCCAGAACAAGGGGCCACTCCTCCTTTCTTCTTGTACCTCATTTGATGTGTGGGTTATGTTTTGGGTATTCCAGTTTTCTAGGCTAATATCCACTTATTAGTGAGTGCATACCATGATTGATCTTTTGAGACTGGGTTACCTCACTTAGTATGATGTTCTCCAGCTCCATCCATTTGTCTAAGAATTTCATGAATTCATTGTTTCTAATGGCTGAATAGTACTCCATTGTGTATATATACCACATTTTTTGCACCCACTCTTCTGTTGAGGGATACCTGGGTTCTTTCCAGCTTCTGACTATTATAAATAGGGCTGCTATGAACATAGTGGAGCATATATCCTTATTACATGCTGGGGAATCCTCTGGGTATATGCCCAGGAGTGGTATAGCAGGATCCTCTGGAAGTGAGGTGCCCAGTTTTCTGAGGAACTGCCAGAATGATTTCCAGAGTGGTTGTACCAATTTGCAATCCCACCAGCAGTGGAGGAGTGAACTCCCTTTTCTTAAAGGTATTTAAATAAAGGCAGAATGGGTGCTTTCTCTGCATGTTATTGAGAATATTCACACATAGGAAGAATTTTCACACATGCAGAGTCCCTCAACTGCATGATTCTAATAATATAATTTAATAACTTTTAGTTTGATAATATAATTTAATACATTTAATTGTGATAATATAATTTAATAAATTCTATTATGGTCAAAGAAGACTGTGGAAGACTATGTAGATTTTTAAAATTGAGAACTAAAAAGATCTCAAATCATTGCTAAGTTCTTTTAAAAGTCACTATTGAACTGTAATTTAAATATTAAAATATGCCCACTTTGTTATATAATTAAATAAATTTGAGAAATATATATCCACATGTACCTACTATTACAATCTGGATATGGAATATCTAGAAAACTCAATATATAATATATTTCTAATTAATCCCCAGCTTTACTCTTAGGTTCAAGTAGTGAATTATATGCTTTATATCACTATAGAATAAAACTGTCTTCCTTATAGTTTCATATTAATTATCCATCATACTGTATATCAAAATGTATGCCTGGCAAGACACATTCAGGGAGTTGGTACTGTAAATCTCTTGATATTGATAGTGGGTATGTAGTTTTGGTCATAGTGTGATAACTGGTTGTATACTGACAATGTTTTTATATACACTGTATACAAATAAAATTTTTCTTAAAATATTGTGGGCTAGAGCTTAGGTAGCATTTATGGGAGATGCATTTAATATTTTGCCAATATATTTGAAGAAAATTATAAATATAATTGCAAATAGTCTATCACTAGAAATTACTAAAACAAGTGCAAGATCAATCCAAAGAGCATTTTAAAATAAAACTATCTATAGAAATTTCCTATATATTAAGCAAACAGATAGTAGACAGGACTCAGAATGCTAAAACTATGTTCTTTGAAAAAACTAATAAAATGGGCAGACATCTGTTAAGACAAACAAGGAATAAAAATGAAAGAAAGAAAATGAAAAAGACCAAGAGAATATTGATATTTGAACACCTTTATCTATGCGTGCATTTCTAAAAGAAATAGAATTTACTATACTGAATTAAGAAAGGAATCAGAAATATATGAGCAGTCCCCAAAATAATTATTAATGTAACTTACTCAGTAGTTTCAAATCCTCAAACAAGATCAAAATCCAAGTAACATTATTTTTTACTTTATTAAACTTTAAATGAAATTTGTTCTCAAATAATTTTTTGTGCACAATGCAATATTATTGACTTCAAATGTCATTAAATGACAAATTTTATAAAGAAGTATCTTGCTTGCATATAATTATATAGTTTAATTAGTAACTCCGAACCAGTACATATACACACATACATATGCACACAGACACACACACATACATACATACATACATACATACACACATATATGTACATAATAATGGACTTAATTAGAGTGGCATAGAGGATGTGGTCCAGGTAGGAAGTCCAGAAGGCAAAAGTTCATTCCCATTCTTTAGATTTTTTTTTCTTTGTTTAAATGATTGTTTCCTTAACTGTGCAGAAGCTTTTCAGTTTTGTGAGGTCCCAAGTGTTAATTCTTGGCCTTAATTTCATTTTTCTGAATATGTACTTCCAGCTTTCCCAGCACCATTTCATTTATTGAAGTTTCTGTCTTTTCTCTTGTGAGGTTCGTTGTTTGTTTTTGCCTTTGTCAAGTATGAGTTGGCTGTAATTTCAAGTGCTCATGTTTGGATCTTCCGTTTTATTCCATTGGTCTGCCTGTTTTTGTGCAAGCACAATATTTATTGCTTTTGTCATTATGGTTTTGTTAGCAGTCTCTCCAGTGCTATTATTTTTTGGTCATGATTGCTTTGGATATCTTTGGCCTTTTTGTTGACATACAAACTTTAGGGGATTTCTCTCTTTCTGAATAGGCCTCTAGCCACTCAGAAAATCAGTCAACAGTTGACAAATGAGGCATAGTAAAATGTAAAAACTTATATAAAAGGAAACAGTTAATTGAGTGTATAGATGGCCTACAGAATGGGAAGACTGTTTTCCAACTATTCATCTGACTTTAAAACCAGAGTGTACTAAGGATCGAAAAAACTAAACAACCTAATAGATGAATATATATTCATTCCATAAGTTCTGTTTTTCTAGAAAGCTTTCACTAATACAGTTGTCTTTGGGTTTTATCATAATAGCCCTCATCAAGTTGAGATGTGTTCCTTTCACTCCTACTTTCTCTAGGACTTTTGTCATGAAACCCTGTTGGATTTTGCCAAAGATTTGTCTGCTTCTATTGACATCATCCTGTGATTTTGTCTTTAAGTATTTTTTATGATATATTTTATGACTTGACTTACGTTGTACCAGCCTTGCATTTCCAGGAGGAATCCAACTTGATTATGCTGAATGATGTTCTTGATGTGTGCTAGTATTTGGTTTGATAGTACTTTATTGAGGATCCTCTTGTATCTATGTCCATCACAGGTATTGGTTCATACATTTGTTTTTGTTACATCTTTACCTGATTTGGTTATAAAAGTAATATTTGCTTCATTGAACAATTTCTGGAGTCAGTCATCTTTCTGTTTCTATATTTTTTGAAGAGGTTAAAAAAACATTGCTTATAGATTTTCTTTCAAAGTCTGGTAGAATTCTGCTAAGACTCGATCTGGACCGGAAGGGGTTTTTAATTGTTTGTTTGTTTGTATTTATATAGAGAGGGAGATTTTGATTATGGTCTCAGTTGCCTTTGTTATGGTTATGTTTAGGCTGCTCTCTTCTTGGTTTAACTTTGGTAGTTTGGATTAGTCGAAATAACTTTTCTATTTTAGATTTTTCAAATTAATAGAATACAGGTTCCTAAAGCATTCCCTTATAGCAATCTTCATTTCTTTGGTTTCTATTTTAATGTTTCTTTGTTCATTTCTAATTTTGTTAATTTGGGTCATCTCTTCTTTTCTTTTGCTTAGTTAGGCCAAGAAGCGAGCCCTTATAGTTATTCTTTCTTTGTATTATTTTCTTTGTTTGTATTTCATTAATTTATGCATTGATTTTTTATTATTTCTTGCTATCTGCTGAGTTTCAGATTGGTTTGTTGTAAAAGAACAAATTCCTGAGTTGCATCATTTAATTTGTTCTTTTTCTGATCTTTTTGTGTAGACACTTAGGGCTATAAACTTCCCTCTTAATTCTGACTTTTATACCCAAGAGGTTTAGTCAGAGTGCATTTTCATTTAATTCCCGGAATGTTTTCATTTCTTTCTTGATTTCTTCTTTGACGTATTCACCATTTCATAATGACTTGTTTAATCCCCATGAATTAACAACCTTACTGGAGTTTGTTTGCTTTCATTTTTTTTTTTTAGTTTTATTGCATAATGGTCAGATAAAGTGCATGGAATTATTTCAGTTTTTCTGTATTTGTTAATGTTTGATTTGTGCCTCAGGATGTGGTTAATTTTAGAAAAGTTTCCATGTGCTGCTGTGTAGATACTTTTTGTCATTTGGGTGGAATATTCTGTAGATATTTGTTAAGGCCATTTGATGCAGGATATTGTTTAATTCTGAGGTTTCTCTGGTTTTTGACCAGAGAATTGGTTAAAATAGGGTGTTGAAATTATCTACAATTATTGGTTTTGTGTTAATCTGTGTTTTTAATTCAAATAGTATGCTTTTTGTGAAATTGAGTGCACCAAACTTTGGTGCACATATGTTCAGTATTATGTTTTCCCCCTGATTAATTAATCCCCTGATTAGAATGAAGTGCCTTTCATTCTTTCTTCTGATTAGATTTGGTTTTATGTTTATTTTGTCAGCTATTAGGGTGCCAATGCCTGCTTTCTTCTTGATCCCATTTGACTAAAGTACTTTTTCCTGTCATTTCAATTTAAGATAGTACCTATCTTTAAATCTGAGTTTCTTATAGGCAACAGGATGTGGATTTTTTCCCCAACATAATATTTTTATTGATTACTTAAGAATTTCCCATCATGTATCCCAATCAGATTAAATTCCCAGTCCTCTCAGGTCTGCTCCCTACTCTTGTGACCTCTCCTACAAAAGAAGAAAGAAAAAACACAAGTCCAATTTGTGTTGTCCATATACTGTCTGGAGCATGATCAAACTCCCAGTAGCCAGTCCCTTAAAGAAAACTGAGTCCTTCCTCATCTGCACTCCTACCAGAAGCCCTCAATTGTGGGGAGTTTACACTTCAGCATCCTTATCACAATTTTAAGGGTTCTTTTTGATGCTTTCTGTCTAGGCTGTTACTTTGGGAGGTACAGGGGACAGCGAGGGGTGAGGGTAGTGTTGGTCACAGAAGCTTTCTGTGTACCTTTATTTTCAACTCTAAGTCTGCAGTCATTAGTATTACTGCAAAAGTAGCTTCCTTGCCTTTTAGAGTCAGTCAGCAAGAGCATGGATCAAGAATTTCCATATGAGTTCTGGCCACGGCAAGGCCAGCAGACAACAAGGACTACAGATTTCCACATGGTTTCCAGGGATGGTACAGACTCTGGACATCAACACAGCCTTCTGCTGCAGTATGGGCCACAATAGATTTGGTTTTTGTTTTTTAAATACATTGAGCTTGCTTGTGTGATTTGATTATAAAGTTGAGCCCATTGATGTTTAGAGTTGTGATTGAAAGATGTGTATAGATGGCAATTGCTAGTGCTTTTGCTGTTCTATTTATTGTGCTGGTTTGTATTATTAGTTGGTTTTTATTTTATTTTGTTATAGCCTTTTTCCCTCGAGTCTCTTGGCTGTGCTTACTCCTCTTTTTAGTTCAGAGTATTGCTTCTGTGTAGTGGGGACGTTTGCTGTTCTGCTTTATGTGATTTTGTTAGGATGTTTGGATTATGGAAAGTTTTTCATTTTTCTTTATCTATGACAGTTTTTCTAGGGACAGTAGTCTAGTTTTCCTGTCATAATCTTTTAGATTTTGGAATGTCTTATTCCGGACTCTTCTGGCTTTCAGAGTTTTCATTGAGAAATCAATGTATTGTCATGGGTTTTCCTTTATATGTGACTTGGGTCCCCCCCCCCCCGCAGCTTTGAATATTTTTTCATTGTTCTGTATATTTAATATTTGTACTGGCTAGTTTATGTCAACTTGACATAAGGTAGAGTTATTTAAAAGAAGGAACCGTGATTGAGAAAATGCTCTAATAAGATTGACCTGTGGGCAAGTGTTTGGTGCAATTTCATGATTGATAATTGATATGGGATAGCCCAGCTCACGTGGGGTAGTACCATCCCTACTCTAGTGGAGAGAGTTCTATAAGTGGAGAGAGCACAAGCAGGCCACGAGGAGCAAGCCAGTAAACAGCACTCCCTCAGGGCTCTATCAGCTCCTACCTCCAAGTTCCTGCCCCAACTTTCCTTCATTATGGACTGTGATGGTTAAATGTAAGCTAAAATAAACTCTTTTCTTTCCAAGATACTTTAGATCACAGTGCTTTTATCACAACAGTAGAAACCTTGACTAAGATTATGTTTTAACTATGATTGTGGTGCTAAGGGCCAAACCTACAGCGTTGTTCATATTAGGCAAGTATCCTACCAGTGATTTACCTCATCCTCGTTTTTTTTTTTTTTTTGTTTTGTTTTTGTTTTTTTTTTTACTTCTTTTTTGTTTTATCTTTCAGTTAATTAAATTTCTCTTTACCTATTTCTAATGTATTGTTTTTCTCTTTGTATTGTTTTCATTTTGCTTATTACATATTTCACTTCAGGAAGTTCCCTCTTTTCAACATTTCAAGGTCACATTTTCAAATAGTCTTCAGGGATGGAGAGGTGGCTCAGTGACTGGTCTTGCAGGGGGCTTCAGGCTACTTTCACAGTACTCATTTAGTGGCTCACAATTGACTGGAACTCCAGTTCCAGAGGATTTGATGCCCTCTTCTGGGTCCTAAAGCATGTAATTCACATGCATACATGTAGGCATAGCACACAACACATAAAAATAAATCATTAAAATCAGTCTTTGTTTCCATGAAGCTCACTGATAGTCAAAAAATGTTAAATCTGTTATAGTGTAGGAAAAGCTAATTAGAGTGCACACAAGGTTGAAAATCACTATAATTGTGTCACTAGGTACTAATACTAATATGTCTATTTGAGTTTTAAATATATTTTTTATTTTTTCAAACTTTGAAAGCATAGTTGTTCTATAACTAGTTTTTTATTGTTACCCCAGTTTCTGCATCTTGAATATGTTTCTGTGAGCTAATGTTTTTGCTGTTATTCATTTATTATTTCTGGTTCTATAGGATACTTGGTTATTTTTTAAATGTTTATAGCTCATCATTCTTGAAAATTTATTTATGAAATGTTTTGAAACCCAAAATGAAATGAATGTTCCTTCTCCTAGAAAGGATTTCCTTTTTTTCTTGCATATGTTTGGGAGCAATTTATTCATAACTTTAGGTCTTTTGAGCCCTTTCTCCACCAGATACTGTAATTTAGGGCTACAAACAAATAAGTTTGACTTGTATTACACCTCATGGAACAATTTCTTTCTGTGTGATGTACTCTCTTTTATCCAGTGCCAAAGTCACTTTGTCTCTGGTCTCCTGGAATAGTTATATGTGGGATTAAGTGTACTTCTGACTTAGTCTAATCATATGATCTTGTGGAATTTGGTGTCTAGTTCCTGATTTACCAAGGCCTGTAAAATTTTCAGTAAATTTTTGACCATATTCACAAACACCTACCAGCCAAGGGGGTTTTCATTCTCTACTTATCTTTCTGGGTCTCAGTTTTTTCTTCAATTTGACTTCATGACTTTTTGCTACTTTCCCAATTGTCCTATAATTTTGTTTTAGGTTAAATTATTTGAAGTATATTATCCAATATTTATGGTTGTTTTCAGAAGGAAAGTTCTCTTAACATGGCTTATTCACTCTTGTTCTAGAAGCAAATCTATTTCTCTGACCTTGTAAGGCAATAGATCTTTTAAAAAAAATTTTAGGTCCTTTCTTTTCATTGTGAGTATCCCACAATAGTTGTGTCTAACAATGATATTAGTAAAATATGGTGAGAACTTTTACAAAATCAAGCCTATGGTTTTTGTTTTCTTTTCAGGCTAAAGAGGCCATAACAGAAGCTGAGCAACACGATCCTACAAACACTTTCACTCAGTATTGTATATTCAAGATCGCAATCATGGAGGGTGACATTTACAGAGGTATAAATGTTCTTTATGCATTAATGTTTACAATAAAAAATCCTCAGAGAATAAAACTGCACAGTAAGTAAATGGTTTTCACAATTGTAGACTGAATATATATAATAATCCTTACATAAAAATTATATAATAATGCACAACAAAACTAGAGGGTATGTGAAAGTATTTTTTTAAAAAAAGCAACCACCTATCTAAAGGATCTTAAATGGACAAATATTTACAGCAGTTAAAAATTAACCTTTAAATCAAAGTCTTTGGGTACTTTTTGACTTGTTCACTAATGTTGTAAAATGTTAATAATAATAATAATAATAATAATAATAATAATCAACCCTAATCTTCAAATGGAATTTTTCTTTGCAAAGTGACAAGGTTAGTGTTGTAGACAATGGTGCACATCACATCAGTGCTGTGTTCTCCCATTAACTCAGCATAGTCTGTTACCTGTTATGTCTACATGCACATGTGTATATATAACTAGCATGTACTCATTTTAAGTTTTAATCCTTTTCACACTTGCATAAGGGGGAAAATTCTGAAGCAACCTGAACTCTTGATAAGTTGCCATTAAATAAGGAGATTAAGGAGCTTAAGCAAATGGATGGAAACAGAAACCATAGAAAACAAATTACTCAACTATTTACAGTTACTATATACCAGAGATTATGTTATTCATGCTAGAAAAATATAATGTAATAAATATGTCATAAAATAGGTTGTAGACTTCAATAATTAAAAAATAGTATTAACTTAGAATTTGATCTGTATCAAGATTAATATTGGTTTCATGTCTGTCTTACTGCTTTCAGTAGGGACTTCTCGGCATTTGTATTACTTGATACTGTATCTTAAGGGATAAAAGAACTTTAAATTTCATGAGACATTTTTACCAATTAGTGTGCAAAACTTTTCCTTATTAAAACTTTTTTCAAAACTTTAAACAGAATTATTTGACCTAAATTCAAACTATATTTATGTCAGTGTGTACGTGTGTGCGTGTGTGTGTGTGTGTGTGTGTGTGTGTGTGTGTGTGTACACGTGTGTGTACATGATGCCACAGCATTTGGAGGTTAAATGAAAACTTCATGGAGTTGCTTCTCTCCTTCACTTTCATGTAGGTTCTGGGTATTTAGCTCAGGTCAACAGGCTTGTCCAGTAAGCACCTTTAGCCACTAAGCCATTTTACTGTTCCTTTTAGATGTTTATATTAATATATATATTGATTATATATAATGTTAGGTTTCATTATGACATCTTCATATATGGATATAATGTAGCTTCTATTGATTTCCAGTCCCAGCCATGGACTCTTTCCTATGGATCAGGCCTCAAATCCTGTCAAAAAGTGGTTGATTACTCTCAAATCTGACATGCCCCGATTAGCATCTTGCCTGGCTTGTCAGTGGTGTCACTCCCAGCTGAGTAAGCCTCTTGATGACAATTCTCCATGAGTTAACTTCCATAGCACCTTGTGGCACAATGATGGCTAGCCAGGAAGAAGAAGGCAGCTTCCAGTCTAGTTGTAGCTGGATTTCTCTGTATCCTGACACTAGGGTTTATGGTATTTTCAACTATAGGGTTAGAGCTATCCAGTTTTAACCGCTTTGGACCACCAACAGCAGTGGTAATTGCCTGTATTGTTTTGGGGGCCTCCAGGTCTCCTCTGACCAAAACACCACAGTCCTGCCACTGGACTTTTTATTTAATAATCCGTGGCTTCTGAAAGCAGCTTTACCACTCATTCAAATTCCTTTTCATTCATTTTGTTTTTTATTAGCTTATCAATGATCAAATAGTTCTCTATTGATTTTTCATATATCATATTGGGATCATAATATCACATCAATCATAATTATAATTGAACCTCCCTCAATTCCCTATCCCTTTCCCCCTTTTTTATTTATTTTTTAATACTCCAGATTTTATTCCTCCCCCGCCCAGCCCCAGTCCACCCTCCAACTAGTTCACATCCCATTCCTCCTCCCCACCCCCTGTCTCCATGAGGATGTCCCCACCCCACCCCCCACTTGACCTTTAAACTCCTTGGAACCTCCAGTCTCCTGAGAGTTGGGAGCATCTTCTCTGATTGAACACAGACCTGGCAGTCCTCTACTGTATGTTGTTGGGGATCTCAAATCATCTGGTGTATGCTTCCTGTTTAGTGATCCAGTGTCTGAGAGATCTCAGGGCTCCAGATTAATCGAGACAGCAGGTCCTCTTACAGGGTTGCCCTTCTCCTCAGCTTCTTCCAGCTTATCCCTGATTCAGCCACAGGGGTCATCTGCTTCTGTTCATTGGTTGGGTGCAAATAATTGCATCTGATTTTTTTCACCTGCTTGTTGGGTCTTCCAGAGTGTAATCATGCTAGGTCCCTTTTGTGAGTGCTCCATAGCCTCAGTAACAGTGTCAGGCCTTGGGGCCTCCCTTGAGCTGGATCATACTTTGGACCTGTCCCTGGACCTTCTTTTCCTCAGGCTCCTCTCCATTTCCATCCCTGCAGTTCTTTTAGACAGGAACAATTATGGGTCAGAGTTGTGACTGTGGGATGGCAACCCCATCCCTCACTTGATGCCTTGTCTTCCTGGTGGAGGTGGGCTCTACAAGTTCTCTCTTCCTACTGTCAGGAGAGTCTCCAAGGTCTCTGATGCATTCTGGAGAGTTCCCCCAACCTCCTACCTCCAGAGATTGCCTGTTTCCATTCTTTCTGCTGGATCCCTTTTCCCTCTTAGTCCTTTTTATCCCTAGTATTCCCACTTAGACTTTTATATCATGTGCATTCTACAAACCTCACTCCCTTAAAGAATCTTTTTACCTCTCTAATAGGCCCCTTTCCAGTTTCCTGGGCCCTCCACTTACTCCCACATAAATGAGCATATAGAAAAATTGTAAGCTAGGATCTGCAAATGACACAAAACATGTGGTTGTTTTTTCCTCTTTGAACCTCACCTAATATATTCTCTAGTTCTGTCAATTTCCCCAAAAATTCCATTTTTAATAGCTGAATAAAACGTCATTTTGTATATTTTTCACATCTTCATTATTCTTTTGCTGCTGGAATCCAGATTGATTCCATTTCCTAGCTTTTGGTAATAGAGAAGCTGTGCAGAGACATGGGCATGCAAGTACCTCTGTACTGTAGTAGGTTAGCTGTTCAGGAGTGGTAGCACTGGCTTCTTTTGAGAAAGTCTTTTGAGAAACCTCTACACTGTTTTCCATAGGAACTGTAGCAGTTTACACCCCACCAGAAGTGAATAAATAAATGGTCTCTGGCCTCCACATTTTTCAGCATTTGTTGTAATTGTTTCCTTGATAGCCAATTAAACTAGGGTGACATAAAATTTCAAAGTAGTTTTAATTTATTTTCCTAGTGGATATGAATGTTGAACTATTTATCAAATAGTCGTTGGTCTTCTTTTGGAAATTCTCTGTTCAGTTTGTTAGCTTATTTAGTAAAAGATATTTTCAATAAAAATATATATCACTTTCTCTCTTCCCATTCCTCCCTCCAGCTCCTCCCAGGTATCCTCCTTCCTATCCTCCATTACCCCCTCTAGCCCCTCCCATGTCCCCCCAAATCTCAGCTTTATAGTAGTTTTTCTTGGATTATGCATGTACAAATATACAAATGCAACCTACTGAGTTCTTTTTTTTTCTTGTGTGTATATGTTTTCAGGGCTGGCCAAGTAATACTGGAAAGGCTAATTCTCCTCCCCCTCCCCATCTCTAACTGTAACTCTATCTCTATCTCTCTAATTAGTTAGTTGTAGTTTTTTGTCTATGTGTAGGACCCTGTGAAAAAATACCCATTTCTATATTAGCATGTCTATTGATATTGGCACTGTTTTGGTTTTGTTTATGCAGCCAGTTGTATGAGAGATTGTTTCACAACAGACTTCTTGGTATTCTGGCTCTTAAAATATTTTCATGGATATTTAACATATTTCATAGATGTAGGAGCTATGATATAGAAGTATCAACTGGGGCTTGGCTCCCCACAATTCATTGATCTTTGCATTGTATCCAGTTGTGTTTTTTTTTTTTCTGAGACAGAATTTCTCTGTCCTGCAACTCTGTAGACCAGGCTTCAAACTCAGAAATCTTCCTGCCTCTGCCTCCCAAGTGCTGGGATTAAAGGTGTGCACCACCACTGCTCTGCCAGTTGTGGCTTTCTGTGATGGTCTTCATTTGCTGTAATGAGAGGCTTCTCTAATGAGGGGTAGACCTCCACTTATCTGTGGGTATAAGAATAAGATGTAGAATGTAGTGAGGAATTGTGCTGGTTTAGCACACCAATGGTAATAGATTCTTTTCTAAGTACCATGACCTCACTAGCTCCAGGAAAGTGGCTAGATTTTTAGTACTAAGAATGATTTCCCTCCTGTTGAGTGGGCCCTAAGTCCAATTAGATAGCCTGGTTACCACCAACATATGAGTGCTATTTTTTGCACTGTTACAGACATCATTCCATAGTATCATTGTTGTAGTTCATAGATGTTTGTGCTAGGTAGGACTATTAATTACTTTACTCCCTTGGCAGCTTCCATAGTATTTTCTGGTACCATAGAACCTAGGCCACAGGAAGGAGGCCTTCAGATTAGATCCATCTTGAACCTTCTTGAATCCTATTTCCAAAATGTCTTTAGCAACAGAGGCTTGCCCTCAACCTGTGAGAAGCTCTTGAGCTACTCCAACAATCTACATTGTTTGGGGAGTCACTTGAACTACCCTGGTCACCCAATAGAACATTTTTAAATTTTACCATGCCATATTTGTCAATTGTTGGCTCTATTTCCTGAATGGCTAGAGGCCTCTCCAGAAAGTCCATACCTGTACATATCTTGAAGTGTTGTCTTTATTTTTCTTACTTTAATACATTTAATTCATTTATACTCAATTATTATGCATGGTGAGAGATGATCTGGTTTCATTCTTTTCCATGTACATGTCCAGTTTTCCAAAAACTTCTTTGCTAAAGAAGATGCCTTTTCCCCAAGGTTTAATTTTGACACCTTTGTCAAAAATCAGGTGGCTCTTTCTGTGTGGGCTTATACATGGGCCCTCCATTTAATAACATTTTATTGATTTTCCTGTCTGTTTTTATGCTTGTTCCATCCCATCTGTCATAGTTTTTTCCTGTTTCTGTGATAAATACCCTGTCAAAAGTAACTTAAATTCACAGTTCAAGACAGTCTATAATGGTGGAGACATCAACTCAGCAGAACTCGGAATCAGCTGGTAACATTGCATTCTCAATGAAGAGATGAGAACAATGAATGCATGAATGTTAGTGTGCAGTTCAATTTCTTCACCCTATACAAGTCAGCATCTCTTTCCAAATGAGTGATGTAACCACCTTAGTTAGCATTAATGATCACACTGTTTAAGAATGCCATTTCTATTTCTGTGAAAAATACTGTAAGAATTTTAAAACTTCTTTATTTTTGAAAATTTATTCCTATATGGAATGAAAGATAATCAACTTCCCTATGTCCCTTATTCTAGTTTGGTTTTCTGTATTGATGATAAGTACCATGATCCAAAGCAACTTGGAGGACAAAAATGGTTTCTTTCATGTTACCTTTTATAGTCCATTATCAAGGGAAACTAAGGCAGGAGAAACTCAATTCAGTAAAATGGTGCAGAGAAAATGAAACACTACTTAATGGCTTCTTTGTTCTGACTTGGCTCAGCTACCCTTCTTATATAGGCCAGGACAAATTACCTTGGTATGGCCATATTAACAGTGGTCTGGAGTCTCCTATGTCAGTTACAATAAGAAAATGCTCTACAGACATGTCTACAAGCCAACCTGATCTGTTCAATTCTTCAGCTGAGTTTCCTTCTTTCTAGTTTATCTCTGTTTGTGTCAAGTTGATAGTTGAAACTGTGATATTTCCCCTAACCTAACTTCTCCCTACTTCATTTGTTTTTGTTTTTATCATTCACTAAGTCCAGTTAGTGCTGCCCATATGTGCATGAGTGTGAGGCCACTCACTAGCTCACAAGGAAACCTACATCCTCAAAAGAGAATTCTTTCTCCCCTAGCAACTAAACAATACTGGTATTTCCTAAGTGAGGAGTGTGCCTGGAGATCACCTATGGTATGGTGTGATTTTGGCTAGCTTGATGTTTTGTAGGTCTTGTGCAGTAACTACCTTCTTGTGGAGAATGTTACTTAAGGGGGAGTGTAATATAATATAGTATGAGTCAAACAAAAGCAATGAAGTGGAATACTAGGGGAAGAAAAGCTTAAGCAAGGATGGGTATGGGAGTATGGGAGAAATTAGGAAGTGAAGAGGAGGGATAGCTCAACAGAAGGGGTATTAAAAGCCATATGGAAACTTACTATGTCACAATCCAACTTTAAGAGGTGGAAAGATAATAGGATACATGTGAAATGAAATAGATGAAGTAGGGAATACCAAATTTAAAGGAGTAAGTGGGGGGTTGAGATGGGCAAATAGAGGGCAGAAGAGGTAGTGGTAGGTTAACCAAACTCTAAGGATCTATGAAAAAGCTTTATGGAAACCAACTTGTTAGTAAACTAGTTTCGAAATACAACCAAAAAGGAGTTCAGACAGAATTGTTATGCATGGTTTGACAACACTGTTGTTCTCTGAAGGCATGAGAGATTAAATGAAAATCACAGTACAAGGCATCAGTACAAGTACAAGAAGGTTTAGCTTCTTATTAGTTATTGGTCAAGGAGGCCCGGACATTTTCAAAGAAACATAGGCTGTTGACATTACCATTGTTTGCTCACAATAACTGCATGGTAAAACACAACACATGCTAGCTTCAGGACATAGAAAAGTCAAACTTAAAGTGGCAGAAAAACTTCCTCCTTGTTGATTAGCATTCATGGTGCCAGAAAATGCTATTCATGGTTGGTTGGAAGAATGCACATCAGTGGTCTTACCACAACATTAACCTGCTGGGCAAGCTATGCCTACTCGTACAAGAGTGGCAAGATAACTAATAGCTTTCTGATTCAATTTTAGGTCAGCTTCACAGGAAGGGATTTCATGTGT
This sequence comes from Apodemus sylvaticus, assembly GCF_947179515.1. NCBI lineage: Eukaryota > Metazoa > Chordata > Mammalia > Rodentia > Muridae > Apodemus > Apodemus sylvaticus. The sequence continues at coordinate 61,708,737 of NC_067495.1, read as the reverse complement.
GGTACTGCAATCCTGGTCAAAAGCCCATGGTTGGGGAGATCATAGGTCCTCAGATACTGTTGGAAATTTGGTTGCTATTGTATTGCATCTATAGATTTCCTTGGGAAGAACAGCAATTTTTACAATATTAAGTCCTCCAATCAATTCTGAACCTCATTGGTAGCTTGTCATATCTGATGTGGAAACTTAAGAGTTCTTTGCAAAGTCAGTTGTGTCAGATGGTGTTTTGCTAGGGAAAACATGTGAGGGAGTGTTTTCCTGAAGTGGACAGAGGTGAAAGGATGTTATGCTCAAGCAAGCACATGAAAGGACAGATGATGAAGGATTCTTAGCTATCAACATGCATGTATTGGTTTGCCTTACATACATTGTTAAGCTCCATTTGTTGTGACTCAATAGAAACACATCAAAAAACTTCTCAAGAGATTCCTGCCACTTTTGCAGATTTGGGCTAATTGGCAGAATAATGTTAGCTGATATAGAGTCGTGGAGTTTTGCTAAGACAGACCCATGTGCAAGACACATGTGCTGAGGACCCATGGAAGGAGGACATGTGATGTTTGCAGGGAGTATGACTAGGACTCAGCAGAAAATGAATGACAGGACTCAACAGACAATGACTGAGGCTGAGCTAGGCTTGCTTATAGATTTAGCTTTCCAAAGCTCTTTCATCTCCCATGTTTGCTGATCTTCACTTCACTCCAAGAGGCATAGTCAAGAACTTCTGGTGCTACCAGTGGTCCTAATGCCTCCTGCTGACTAGTGCTCATTCTGGCTGAGACCTGGCTGTTCCTGCTAGGTTGTACCACTGCTGCTGCTATCCTGACACTACTGAACTTAACTGTTGGTGTATCTATGGAGTGTTTGCGAGTGGATTGAGCTGCCACTGCTAACCTGTGAACTGAATTGCTGATTTCCTGACAGTGCAGATGGGATTTGCTCCAAAGAACAATTTCTAAACAGGTCCACTTCCCCAGATCCTAATAACCTTTCTTTCCCACTGTCTCTGGTGGGTGGTGGGCTAGAGAGGAGGTTAAAGTGTTTAAGAACCATTATTAAAAATAGGGTTGAAAAAAAATAAAAAAATAGGGTTGAGAAACATCTAAGCCTACATATATTTTTTTATCTCTTCCTTTAATAATTCTGGTCTTCCCTCTTTAGTTTGGCTAGACATTTGTCAATTTTACTGACCTTTCCCCCCCCCCCAAAGAATTCATTCATTGATTCTTCTCAATTATTTTGTTCTATGTAATTAATTTCTTCCCCCAGTCTTTATTATTTATTTATATTTACTGCTGCAGGGTTTGCCTTAATCTTATTTTTCCAAGGTTCTATGACACATAATTAGGTTATTTAAGATCTCTCTGAATTTTTAATGTTCACTTATGGCTATGAACTTCGTTCTTTATACTGCTTTCATTGTATTTTACAGGTTTTGGTATGTTGTGTCTTCATTTTCATTAAATTCTGGAGATTACTAATTTTATCCTCAATTTTTCAATAATCCATTTATTATTGCATATTGTGTTGTTTAATCTCTATACGTTTATGAAATTTTCTGAAGTTTCTCTTGGTGTTGAGGTTTAGATTTATTTTGTTGTAATCAAATGAGATATAAGACATTATTTGAATTTTTATCTGCATCTTAAATACTGTGTGTGTGTGTGTGTGTGTTTGTATGTGTGTGTGTCCAAAGAGATCAGAAGGTTTGAATCCTTTGAAGCTGGAGTATAGGGATCTATGGCCCAACTGATATGGGTGCTGGTACACTAACTCGAGCCCTCTGCATGAGCAGCAGACACTCAAATGCTGAACTCTCTCTCCCACCCATTTCTGTGGTTTTTTTAATCCTTGCTTTGTATCCTATTCTATACAATCTATTTCAGAGTCAGTTCCATGGAGTCCTGAAAAGGATGTGTATTCTGTAGTGTTTGGATGAAATGCCTTGTGGGTATATGTTAAGGCCATTTTATCTATGGTTGTCATTTAATTTGATGTATCTATATTTTGTTGTTGTTGTTGTTGTTAGGATGACCTATTGTTAAGAGTCGGATATTGAAGTAACCCTTATATCAAATAGTGTTTGTTTTATGAAACTGAATGTGCTCCCTGCTCGGTGCATGTGTTCAGAATTGTAATGCCTTTTTGATTGGTTGTTCCATTGCTCAGTATAAAGTGGCTATTTTTTAATGTCTTCTGACTAGTCTTAGTCTGATCTATTTTCTTTTTTTGTCAGCTACTAGAATAGCAATGCCTTCTAGTTTCCTAGTTCTAGTGTATAGAATACCTTTTTAGCATCCTTTATAGCCTAATATAGTGTCTATTTTTATGTCAAGGTGTGTTTCTTAGAGGCAGGATTTTTTGAGGCCCCCACGGAATGGGGAGGCCTGGCGGGTGGCAGTGGGTGGGGGTGATGGGAACATCCTCTTGAATGGGGTGGGGGAGGAATTGTATGAGGAACTGTTGGGAGGGTAGCCCGAGACTGGGGTAATAACTGAACAGTAAAAAAATAAAAATGAAAAAATCCAATTCATTTGTCATTGTCTTTTTTTTTTTTGGTGTCTTTTTTTTTATTCGATATAATTTATTTACATTTCAAATGATTTCCCCTTTTCTAGCCCCCCCACTCCCCGAAAGTCCCGTAAGCCCCCTTCTCTTCCCCTGTCCTCCCATCCACCCCTTCCCACTTCCCCGTTCTGGTTTTGCTGAATACTGTTTCACTGAGTCTTTCCAGAACCAGGGGCCACTTTGATTGGGTAAATGAGATGTTTAGCATTCATATTGATTATTGAAAGTGTCTGTTTTTATTGTAGAGTTTGGTATTTTCTTAATCCTCATCTTCTTAGCTACTATTGTAGGATTCTTAATTTTTTTCCCTGTAGCCCCTTGGCTGTGTTTTTATTTCTCTTCGTCCAAAACAATTTCTTCTAATAACATCTGATAAGGTGACTTATTGGCCATAAATTTCTTACTCTCCTTTTATCACAAAAAGTTTTTCTTTATCCATGAATTATAACATATTGTTTTCCTAGGTACTATTGTCTGGATTGGCAGCTGTGATATTTCAGAACTTGAAATGCATCATTCCATACTTTTCTGGCTTTTAAAGTTTCTGATGAGAAAGCAGCTGATATTCTGATTGGCCTGCTTTATATGTGGTCTAGGTTTTTGTTTGTTTGGTTGGTTTGGTTTTAGTTTGGTTTTGTCTTTTTACAGTATCCAACATATTTAAATGTAATGTGAGAAGTTTCTTTTATAGATCTCTGAATTCAGTGTTCCATATGTCACTGGTTCTTGGATGGTACTTGGATAGTACTTGGATGGAACTCTCCCTCAATTTGGGAAAATTTTCAATGTAATTGTATTTAAAATACTTTCTATGCATTTGTCATGGAATTTTTCTTTTTTATGTTCAAAATTTTTTGTTTTTTTTATGGTATCCCAGAGATCCTTTCATATGTTTTTAAAATGTATTTTTGTCCTCATCTTCAAGCCTTCCTGATCCTTTCTCTTGGCAAGCTTTATAGTGACTTTTTAATTTGACTTATTGTTCATTTCCAGCATCATTTTCTTTTTTTCAGTATTTCTACCTCTCTATCTCATTTTTATATCTTTGTTGACTCATATAATATTCAGCCATTTGTGTTCCTTGGGAATTCATTCTAGAGCTTATTCACATCATTTTTTTTACTTCATTGAACATATATATATTTTTAAATTTCATTTTCCAAAACAGGGTTTCTCTGTATAGCCCTGGCTGTCCTGGAACTCACTCTGTAGACCAGGCTGGCCTGGAACTCAGAAATCTGCCTGCCTCTGCCTCCCAGAGTGCTGGGATTACAGGCATGAGCCACCACTGCCCGGTGAACATATTTATAGTCATACTTTTACTTGGGTTGGTAGTTTTGGAGACCACATGCCTTAGTTTTTCATGTTGCTTGTGGTTTTGCTTTGGACCTTGTGCAACAATTAGACCATAGGTTGAATATAGCTGATCTTGCTCTATTTTGTCATTCATTCATGTGGAATGTCATTTTCTACCTCATCATATTCAAACCATTCAAGTCCTTAAAAGGCTGTCCTAAAAAATGAACCTCTTATAGGTATAATATTTTCTTGGTTTTAACCCATTTATATACTCTGTCTTTTGATTACAGAATTAAGCTACTTGCATTCAAAGCAATTATTGATATACAAGGATTTATTATTGTCATTCCATTCATTATTTTGTTTATATAGAACTTTTGTTCCTTTCTACCTGTTGTCTTTCTTTGCAATGAGGTGATATTCTATACTTATCTGCTCTGATTACTGTATATGTTATGTAATAATTATAGTTTATCTGTGGTTACCACAAAACTTATTTAAAACATTATATAATGTACTGTTTTAAGATGGCAATTACTTTACTTTGATTATACCAAAATAACTCATCTTTTTAGTCCACCTGCTTCTTCGTAGTTTATATTTTTGATACAATGTATATTTTATATTAAGTGTTCTTTAAAATTATTATGGGTATCAGCTTAATCATTTAATTTTTTAACCTTCATTCTAAAGATATAAGTGAGTTACACACCTATTCAGACTATACGGAATTTAACTGTGTATTGCTAAGTGACACACTTTCCCTTCAGCTCAAAGAATCCCCATTAACATTTCTAGCATTCAAGGCATCACTGATGTTGATGAGCTCCTTTAGTGTTTACTTAGCTGGGAATTTTCATTTTCCCTTCATTTCCTTGCCAAGAATTCCTACTTAGCAATTTTTTTCCATCCGTACTTTGGATCTGCCTTCTCAAATTTTCATGGCCAGGGTGCCATTTCTGCGAAGAAACATTAGTGCTGCAGACTATTAGCACACCCTTCCATGTGCAGCTTCTCTTCATCTGCCGCTTTCAACATCTTCCCTCAAGCTCCGGCTTTTTATTATTTGGTAATGTCTTCTGTGAGTCATGCTTGCACTAGACATTTGTTACCTTCCACTAAAATTTAGACTCTAAATGGACACCTATGTATTTTCTGAGATTTACTGTTTTCTTTTTTTTTCCTTTTTTTGATTTACTGTTTTCTATTTTTTAAATAAATTTTCTATCTTTTTGTATCTTTTCTGTTATTATTATAAATTGAGCGCTTGCTTTCTTGATGTTCTCCCATTAATTTCACATTTCTTCATTCCTTAATCATTTGTTCTCAACGCTGGCAACATATTCTCTTTTTTCTTTCTTTCTTTCTTTCTTTTTACACTCCAGATTTTATTTCCTGCCCTCTGTCCACCCTCTGACTATTCCACATCCCATATCTCCTCCCCACCCCTGTCTCCACGTGGAAGTCCCCACCCTCCCCACCCAACCATACCTCTAAACTCCCTGGGGCTGCCAGTCTCCTAAGGGTTAGGTGCATCTTCTCTGACGGAACACAGACCCAGCAGTCCTCTACTGTATGTGTGCTAGGGGCCTCATATCAGCTGATGTATGCTGCTTGGTTTGGTGGTCCAGTGTGTGAGAGACCTCAGGGGTCTAGATTAATTGAGACTGCTGGTCCTCCTACAGGATCGTCCTTCTTCTCACCTTCTTGCAGCCTTCCCTAATCCAACAGCAGGGGTCGGTCAGCTGCTTCTGTCCATTGGTTGGGTGCAGATATCTGCATCTGACTCTTTCAGCTGCTTGTTGGGTCTTCTGGAGTGTGGTCAGGCTAGGTCCCCTTTTGTGAGCACTCCATGGCCTCAGTAATAGTGTCAGGCCTTGGGACCTCCCCTTGAGCTGGATCCCACTTTGGGCCTGTCACTGGACCTTCTTTCCCTCAGGCTCCTCTCCATTTTCTTCCCTGCAGTTCTTTCAGACAGGAACAATTATGGGTCAGAATTATGACTGTAGGATGGTCCCCCTCTCCCTCATTTGATGCCCTGTCTTCCTGCTGGAGGTGGGCTCTACAAGTTCTCTCTCCCTACTGACAGGCATTTCATCTAAGGTCCCTTCCTTTGAGTCCTGAGAGTCTCTCACCTCCCCTGTGCATTCGGGAGGGTCCCCCAGCCTCCTATCTCCCCAGGTTGCCTGTTTCCATTCTCTCTGCTGGCCCTTGGGGCCTTCATTCCTTTTCTCTCACCCAATACCAGATCAGGTTTCCCCACCCACCCAACCCCTGTCCACTTTCCCTCCCAGGTCCTTCCTTTTCTCCTCCCTCCCCACTTGTGATTGCTTTCTTCTCCCTCCCAAGTGGGACTGAGGCATCCTCACTTAGGCCCTTCAGCTTGTTGACCATCTTGAGTTCTATGGACTGTATTTTGGGTATTCTGTGATTTTTTGTTTTTAGCTAATATACACTTAATAGTGAGTACATACCATGCATGTCCCTTTGAGTCAGAGTTACCTCAGTCAGGATGATATTTTCTAGTTCCATCCATTTGCCTGTTTGTGATAGCCAAAAGCTAAAAACAACCCAGATGTCCCACGACAGAAGAATGGATACAGTAAATGTGACTTGTTTACACAATTGAATATTACTCAGCTGTTAAGAATGACAACATATTCTTAAATTGTCTTTAAGTTGAGTTTTTTCTACTCAATCAGACCTACCACTGATGCTCTTTATTATAGTTTTCAATTCTATAATTTTTTTGTATTTCTGTATTTGTATTTTGGGTTTGAGACATGTAACTATATAACCCTGGCTGACCTGGAACTCACTGTGTAGGAAAGACTGACTTGCAACGTGTTATGATCTTCCTGCCTCTGCATTCTATGTGCTATGGGTATAGACATGTTGAGCTCTGCTTTAATTTGTTGTTATTTTTTTCTATTTTCTTTTTATTATGATTTTTAAAATTTCTATTTTATGCCTATGGATGTTTTACCTGCATGCATACCTTTTGGTTGCAAGGGCCAGAAAAGGGCATCAGATCCCCAAGGATTGGAGTTACAGCTGGGTGAACTGCCGTGTGAGAGCAGGGAATTAAGCCTGGGTCCCCTGGAAGAGCTTTTAGTGCTGTTAACCACTGGGCCATCTCTCCTGTCCCCTTTATTGTCTTTTAAAAACATCTGTTCATTAAGATAGAGAAGGAGAGTGGAGGGAAAGAAAGGAGAGACTAGCCTATAGTGTATGTGTGAAAGTCAGAGAAAAACTCTGGGGGTCAGTTCTCACCTTCCCTGTGTGGGCTCCAGGGATCAAATTCAGTTCATTGAGCTTAGCAAGACTTTTATCTGCTGAGCCATCTCACCCCCATGCTTTTCTTTATCCTTGATGTTTAGGAAGCTTCTTTGAAATGTGTTCTTTTGTATTATTAGTCTGGCAGTTTGCAAATCCACATTTATTTCCTTCATTTTTTAGCAGTATTTCTTTGCTACCCAATCTAGTTTCAAACTCCTATGTACACATGATGCTCACACCGCAGGTTCTGAATGCTAGGACTACAGGGCAGTGCCTTGTAGCCAAGAGTATAAAGCCCCAGTTTCTTTAAAGACTCTTACTGGCTTTATGTTGAGGTCTTTGATCCACTTGGACTTGAGCTTTGTACAGGGATAAGAATGGACCGGTTTGCATTCTTCTATAGAGACCACCAACTAAACCAGCACCATTTATTAACGATGCTTTCCACGCTCCTCCCCCCCACTGGATGGCTGTAGCTTCTTTGTCAAAGATCGAGTGTCCATAGGTGTGTGGGTTTATTTCTGGGTCTTCAGTTCTATTCCATTGATCAACCTTCCTGTCACTGAACCAATACCTTGCAGTTTTTATCACAGTTGCTCTGTAGTACAGCTTGAGGTCAGGGATACTGATTCCCCCAGAAGTTCTTTTCTGTTGAGAATAGTTTTAGCTATCCTGGTTTTTTTGTTATTCCAGATGAATTTGAGATTTGCTCTTTCTAGATCTATGGAGAATTGAATTGGAATTTTGATGGGTATTGCATTGAATCTGTAGATTGTTTTCAGCAAGATGGCCATTTTTTTTCTATATTAATATTGCCAATCCACAAGAATGGGGGATCTTTCCATCTTCTGAGGTCTTCTTTGATTTCTTTCTTCAGAGACTTGAAGTTATTGTCATACAGATCTTTCACTTGCTTGGTTAGAGTCACACCAAGGTATTTTATATTATTTGCGGCTATTAGTATTGGGATGATGTATTATTTTCATGATTGTGTTTGATCTTTGTGGCCTTGCATCAGTGTCTGCATATTTGAGGAAGAAGGGAATTACTGTGATCATTGTGGATTAGCTTTGTTTAGAAATGCCTTTCATCAGTCAGTCTGGGCAAAATACTTGGTGTGATTCATAGCATGTTACTTGTGTCATCTGACAGGTTTGAAATAGCTCAGTGTGCCTGGTTCCTATAAACATAAGTTTAGATCTGAAGGTAGATCCACTGTATTGACCCAATGATTGAGTCTTTGAGGTGATCTATAACTTCATCTCAGAGGTAGGTCCTGGAGACTGTGTCTATTTGGGATATCTGTATCTTTAGGTCTATACTAGCTGCATTTGCTTTGGTATGAGCCTGATCATCCAAGTGTCAGGCAGGTGCTTTCCTCTAGGAACCAACTCCCAAGAATGTCCCTTTTATAGTGAGATTTGAGAATAGCTTTTTATAGCCCTGATGCCCTGACCAATCAATCCTTATGGACGTAATCTTGAAGCCAGAGCCCACATATCTATGTTCTAGCACAGTTTCCTGGGAACCAAATACCAGGCCAGTGCCTACATCCTCATGCTTTTGGATAGCTCACATGTCTAAAGATAGTTTGGCAGTACTCATAATACCAGGATCTAGACTGGAAGATGGGTCTGGTGCTTATATCTCCTGAGATGGATTGAGTTAATTGAGGCTACTTGATGTACATATGGAACTTACATGTATGTATGGTGGGGCTGGGGAGGCAAGGGATACCTGATACCTAGGTCTATTGGAGTGAGCCTAGCTTTTGAGTCTGTTGGAGTAGGCCTGAAGTCTACAATCCATGAGGCTAGTCTTCATCCTGGCGTTTTGTGTGTGTGTGTGTGTGTGTGTGTGTATGTGTGTGTGTGTGTGTGTGTGTGTGTGTGAGAGAGAGAGAGAGAGAGAGAGAGAGAGAGAGAGAGAACAACTTACATTATTGGGTTCTCTCTTTCTACCATGTGGGTCCTGGGGATAAAATTCAGATCATCCGGCTTGAGGACAAGTGTCTTAGCCCATCTCACTAGCCCATTTTTTGCATCTTATGAAATTTTGTCATCAGATAAGCCATTAGATTTATGTCCTTGTTGTATTGATATATTTATTACCTTGAAATATCCTATCCTGGGTAATTGTTCCTTTTTCTGAAATCTATTTATTATTAAAACAGATATTCCTACTTTACTTACATTTGCTATACTATATTTTATTTACATTTTAAACCAACTTTGTGTTTTATTATTTATTTGTAACAGCCAAAGTATGTAATTAACTTAGGTGCTGTCTTAGGGTTCTATTGCTGTGACAAAACACTGAGACAAAAGCAAGTTGTAAAGGATAGGGTTTATTAGGATTACACTTCTAGATCATATTCCACCATTAAAAGTCAGGGCAGGAACTCAAGCAGGGCTGGGATCTCAAGGCAGGAACTGATGCAGAGGCCATGGAGGAGTGCTGCTTACTAGCTTGCTTCACATGGCTTGCTCAGACTGCTTTCTTGTAGAATCGAGGACCACCAGCCCAGAGATGGTATCACTTACGCATTTGATCACCACTTGAGAAAATGTCCTTTGGCTGGATCTCATAAAGGCATTTCCTCAACTGAGACTTCCTTCTCTATGATGAGTACAGCCTATGTCAAATTAATAAATCCAGCCAGTACAGGTGTTACCAACAGATGTATGTGTAAAGAAATTGTGATATTGTGGCTTGGATGCAGATTAATTCATAATGTGCTTGACTAGTATGCAAGAATCCCTGGATTTGATCCCTAGCAACATGTAAAATTGGGTATGTTGACACATGCCTCCAATCCCACCACTGGGCAGGTGGAGGTGAAAAGATAAAAAGTTCAAGTTATCCTTGGCTACAGAACAAATTCAAGTGCAGGGAGCTTGTCTTAGAAAAAAAGATATCTAATTAGATGGCTCAGTGGATAAACTTGCTCTGATAGTCTGGCAATCTGAATTTGGTCCTAGAAACAACTGCACAAAGTAGTCTCCTGAATTCCACACATATATTGTCACACACAGAGACACCCATATGTATGTCATACACACAAACAAATAATAAAATATTTTAAATGTGTTTATAAACAAATGAAATTTTACTCAGGCATAAAGAAGAATGAAACTCATGTCATTTGCTGGAAAATGGATACAACTGAAAACTATCATATTAACTGAAATGAGTCAAACTCAGAAAAATTTGAAAGTCAGAAAGACAAATATGGAATGCTTTCTGTCATTCATTGGTGGATCCTAGTTTTGTATACATATGTAAGACCATTAATGTTTATAAAAATTTGAGTGTAGAAGGGAGACTAAGAAAAGAAAGAAGACTACCTGGAGGAGATGAAGGGGAAAGGAGGGAAGAAGGAAAAGAATATGGCCCACATCTATACTGTACTGAATAAAATTGTTTTTTATGAAACCCAACACTATGTAAAATGAGTATATGCCAATAAAAATTTTAATGTGTTTCTTGTTGGTAGCATATATTTAAAAGTTTTGTTTTGCTTTAATCTAATGGTATTTGCCATTCACTTGGTTCATTTCAACACTTAGATGTAATATGAGTATTAATAAGGTTAGACTTACTTATTCTATTTTAAAGTAATTGGGAATTAATTCAAGGCCCCCATACATGCTAGGCAAGTATTCGACTACTAAATTATATCCCCCAACCCTTTATTTTTTACTTTTTATTCTTAGACACACTCTAAGTAATTTTGTGGTTCAAATAGGCCTTGAAATTGTGATGCTGCAGCCTTGGTCTCCTGAGTACTGTGATTACAGACCTGTACCACCACATTCAGCGTGCTTGGGTATAAATTTAGCATTACACTGTTGGTAGTCCATTTATGCGATCTATTTTTTGTAGCTGTTTTGCTTTTTCTTGTTTTGGGTCAATTGAATATTGTGAATAGATTTATCGCCTTTTGGCTATGATGTATAACTTAGTTATCATTTAATATCAATTGCACACATTCAATATACAATTATCTTCCTTTAAGACATATAATAAAATATAATATATTCATTTAATTTCTTTGAGTTTGTTTATGTAGTGGATAGCATTTATGGATTTCCTTATATTGAACCATCCCTGCATCCCTGGGATGAAGCCTACTTGATCATGGTGGATGATCATTTTGATGTGTTCTTGGATTCGGTGGGCAAGAATTTTATTTAGTATTTTTGCATCGATATTCATAAGGGAAATTGGCCTGAAATTCTCTTTCTTAGTTGGATCTTTGTGTGGTTTTGGTATCAGTGTAATAGTGGCTTTGAAGAAGGAGTTGGGTAGTGTTCCTTCTGTTTCTATTTGGTGGAAAAGTTTGAAGAGTATTGGTGTTAAGTCTTCTTTGAAGGTCTGATAGAATTCTGCACTGAAACCATCTGGTCCTGTGCTTTTTTTGGTCGGAAGCCTATCTATGACCCGTTCTATTTCTTTAGGGGTTATGGGTCTGTTTAGATGGTCTATTCGATCCTGGTTTAATTTTGGTAATTGGTATCTGTCTAAGAAAATGTCCATTTCCTCCAGATTCTCCAGTTGTGTTGAGTACAGGATTTTGTAGTAGAATCTGATGATTTTTTGAATTTCCTCAGTTTCTGTTGTAATATCTGTTTTCATTTCTAAGTTTGTTAATTTGGATACTTTCTCTGTGCCCTTTGGTTAGTCTGGCTAAGGGTTTATCTATCTTGTTGATTTTTTCAAAGAACCAGCTTTTGGTTTTGTTGATTCTTTGTATGGTTCTCTTGGTTTCTACTTGATTGATTTCAGCCCTGAGTTTCATTTCCTGTCTTCTCCTCCTGGGTGAATTAGCTTCTTTTTGTTCCAGGGCTTTCAGTTGTTCCGTTAATCTTCTAGTGTATGTTCTCTCGAATTTCTTTTTGGAGGCACTCAAAGCTATAAGTTTTCCTCTTAGCACTACTTTCATTGTGTCCCATAGATTTGTTTATGTTGTGCCTTCATTTTCATTAAATTCTAAGAAATCTTTGATTTCTTTCTTTATTTCTTCCTTAACCAAGGTGTCATTGAGTATTGTTCAGTTTCCATGTGTATGTGGACTTTCTGTTGTTTTTATTGTTATTAAAGACCACTTTTACTCCATAGTGATCTGATAGGAGGCATGGGATTATTTCAATCTTCTTATATTTGTTGAGGTCTGTCTTGTGACCAACTATATGATCGATTTTGGAGAAGGTACCATAAGGTGCTGAGAAAAAGGTATATTCTTTTGCTTTGGGATGAAAAGTTCTATATATATATCTGTTAATTCCAATTGGTCCAAAGCTTCAATTAGTTTCACTGTCTCCCTGTTTAGTTTCTGTTCTCCTGATCATTGGTGAGAGTGGAGTGTTGAAGTCACCCACAATTATTGTGTTAGGTGCAATGTGTGTTTCTTTTATGAATGAGGGCGCCCTTGTATTTGGGGCATAGATGTTTAGGATTGAGAGTTCTTCTTGTTGGATTTTTCCTTTGACCAGCACGAAATGACCTTCCATGTCTCTTTTGATGACATTAGGTTGAAAGTCAATTTTATCTGATATTAGAATGGCAACTCCGGCTTGTTTCCTGGGACCATTTGCTTGTAGAATTGTCTTCCAGCCTTTTACTCTAAGGTAGTTTTTGTCTTTGACACTGAGGTGTGTTTCCTGTATGCAGCAAAATGTAGGGCCCTGTTTACATAACCAGTCTGTTAGTCTATGTCTTTTTATTGGGGAATTGAGTCCATTGATGTTAAGAGATATTAAGGAGTAGTGGTTATTGCTTCCTAACATTTTTTATTTTAATTTTATACGTGTGTGGTTATCTTCTTTGGGTTTGATGAAGGAAGCTTAGTATCCTGCTTTTTCCAGGGTATAGTTTCCCTCGTTGCAGTGGTGTTTTCCCCCAATTATCCTTTGTAGGGCTGGGTTTGTGGAAAGATATTGTGTAAATTTGGTTTTGTCATGGAATATCTTGGTTTCTCCATCTATAGTAATTGAGAGGTTCGCTGGGAAATGCCAGTCTCGGCTGGCATTTGTGTTCTCTTAGAGTCTGCATGAGCTCCGCCCAGGATCTTCTAGATTTCATGGTCTCTGGTGAGAAATCTGGTGTAATTCTGATAGGTCTTCCTTTATATGTTCCTTGCCCTTTTTCTCTTACTGCCCTAAGTATTCTTTCTTTGTTTAGTACATTTGGGGTTTTGATTATTATGTGACGGGAGGTATTTCTGTTCTGGTCCAGTCTGTTTGGAGTTCTGTAGGCTTCTTGTATATTCATGGGTATATTCAACCTCTCTTTAGGTTAGGGAAGTTTTCTTCCATAATTTTGTTGAAGATATTTGCTGGCCCTTTAAGTTGTAAATCTTCACTCTCATCAATGCCTATAATCCTTAGATTTGGCTTTTTCATTGTGTCCTGGATTTCCTGGATGTTTTGGGTTACAAGCTTTTTGCATTTTGCATTTTCTTTAACTGTTGAGTCCATGGTTTCTATGGTATCTTCGGCATCTGAGATTCTTTCTTCTATCTCTTGTATTCTGTTGTTATTTGTCTATGGTCCCTGATTTCTTCCCAAGGTTTTCTATCTCCAAAGTTGTATCCCTTTGTGCTTTCTTAGTTGTTTCTACTTCTGTTTTTAGATCCTGGAAGTTTTTGCTCAGTTCTGTCATTTGCTTGTTTGTGTTTTCCTCTAATTCTTTAAGAGATTTTCGTGTTTCCTCTTTCATGACTTCTGCCTGTTGATCAAAGTTCTCCTGTATTTCTTTAAGTGATTTTTGCGTTTCCTCCTTTTTGGCTTTTGTATTCTCCTGAATTTCTTTCAATAATTTTTGTGTTTCGCTTGTAAGGGCTTCTAATTTTTGATTCATTTTCTCCTGAATTTCTTTTAGTATATCTTCATGTGTTCCTGTGCCAGCATCATGACCAGTGATTTTAAATCCAAATCTTGTTTTTCTGGTGTGTTGGAGTATCCAGGACTTGCTATTGTTGGAGAATTGGGTTCAGATGCTGCCATAATGCCTTGGTTTCTGTTAGTAATGTTCCTACGTTTGCCTTTAGCCATCTAGTTCTCCCAGGTGTTAGATGGCCTTATTGTCACTGGCTGGTGCTTCAACCTACTGTGGATCTTTAAGGTTATTTCTGCAACACTGGACAACACTGGCACAGATTACTGATATGCTGCCTTCCTCTTTTGTGCCTTTGGATCCCTGCTCAGTCTTGCCTCAAGCAATGTTATACTTAGGTTGTCAAGGTCAACCAGGTGTTCTCTGTCTGCTCTATTATGGAGCGAAGATGGTGTGGTGGGGGTCACTCCCTCTGTTGATTCTCACATAGGACACAGGTCCCACTATGGACTGGCTTGCAGATGAACCACCTGTGTGCTCAGTTCCTGAGTGCAGGCAGACCCCTGGCGGTTTGCACCACCAGAAATCTAAAGCTCAGGGTGGTACAGTACCTAGTGACCCTTTTCTGTCCCCGGCAGGCAGCAAATATGGCCACAGGGAATCTCTTCCTCTGCTGCTCTCTGGGCGGGACACAGGCCCCACACCCAGTAGGCTGGCAGACAAATCGCCTATGTGCTCAGTTCCTGAGTGCAGGCAGACCCCTGTCGGTTTGCACCACCAGAGATCTAAAGCTCAGGGTGATACAGTACCCAGTGACCTTTTCTGTCCTGGCAGGCAGCGAGTATGGCTGCGGGGCTTCTCTCTTTCTGCAGCTCTCTCTCATTTCATTTCAGTAGTGTTACATACTCCATTTTGTAATGTCCCACAATATATTCAATCCATGCATTAGTAATGGAATTTAGGTTCTAGGTTCCATATTTTATTCTTACATGTACTATTAGATGAACATTTTGTATCTGTTTGCTTTTGAGGCTATATCCATATATCTATGGATTCCCACAAATACAGTTGTTCAATTAGGCATTTTTCTAATATTCACATCTTTCTTGGTAGTTTATTAATTCATATGACCTAATGCATTTTATCTTTCTAAAAATACAGATATTCTTAAGATGATTCAAAATTCATTGTGAAATAACCATAAATATTATCATTGATGAAAATGTCTTACATTTTTATTCTTTGTTTCAGCTTTACAGGTAGTCTGTACTTTAAAGAAAATTTTAATGGATGAAGAATCAGAAGATCGTGGACTAATTGAAAGTGGAGTTTCAACTCTCCAAATCCTAAATTTGTCTATAGATTTTGCTCTGGAGGTAACTCAAGCATCTACTATTATATTATACTCTTTTCCTTTTTGAAGAAGACTTCATAAAATCATCATCACCTAGGCATAGGAGAGCCCTCCTTTACTGTTTTGTCTCACATTTTCTCCCAAGATTCTTATAGAATTGTCTTGTTTCTTTTCTTTTGAGGGAACAGATTTGTGTTTAAAACAAACAAAAGTAAACATAGCAAAAACACTCATTTTAAATGAAGCTCTA
Source organism: Apodemus sylvaticus (assembly GCF_947179515.1). Classification (NCBI taxonomy): domain Eukaryota; kingdom Metazoa; phylum Chordata; class Mammalia; order Rodentia; family Muridae; genus Apodemus; species Apodemus sylvaticus. The sequence continues at coordinate 61,693,150 of NC_067495.1, read as the reverse complement.
GGACCACTGAGAGACCACCATACATACATACATACATACATACATACATACACACATACATACATACATACACACACACTTATAATGATGTTAATGATGATTATAATAGTAATGATATTTTAAAATTAAAAGAAACTTCAGATTAAAAAAAAAAGCTATTTCAGGCAGAGACTTATAGCTCCTAGTAGAGCATTTGCCTAGTAAACAAGGCCTCATGTTATATCCCAACTGTGAAAAGGTAGAGTATATCACATCATACAAATAAATATGTATCTGCTTTGAAATGTACATTTCTTATCAATTTAGATGAAATAGTTTAAACTAAATGAAATAGTTTAATCATTTGTGGTCTTTTTTTTTTCATGAAGTTGGGTCGGGGGAGGTGGTGGTGGTAGTTGTGGTATTGTTTTCACTAAGTAGCTCTGGCTAGTCTAGAACTTACTATATAGACCAGACTGGAGTTGGGCTCATAGATATCTACCTGTCTCTCTGCCTTTACTGGGAGTTACTACTATGACTAGTGTGCTTTATAAAAATATAAGGAAAGAGAAGGAATATGGTGGATGTGCAGTCAGGTGTGGGGGAAGGGGCGCTTTTGTGGGCCCATACTGAGGCATCCTTTCCCTCTGAGGGACCAGCCACATGATGATATAACATAGAATAGAGTTTATTTAGGACATGGGGAGGGGAATTGAGAAGGCAGTAGAGGCAGAGAAAGGCAGAAAGGGAGAGTAGAGGAAAAGAGGCCAGCCATGAGTACATGGAGAGAGGGGGGAGGATAATGGGGAGAGAGGGTAAGGAGCAGGAGTGAGAGGAGAAGAGAAGGGAGCAAGAGAGCAAGAGGGAGAGGAGGGGACAAGCAGCCCTTTTTATAGTGAGTCAGGCACATCTGGCTGTTGCCAGGCAACTGTGGGACAGAACCTTGACAAAATGCCATTAACTAACCTGTATCTTTTCAACTACATCAACTTTAGTTTAATAAATACATGTTTTACTTGTAAAATTTTGGTCTTAATAAGATACAGAATTCAAAAAGCCTCAAGAGTAACTTGGGAACTCTTGGCCTATATAGAGTATTGGTCCCACACATGCTAGGCAAGCACTCTAGCACTAAAATGTATCCCTGTTCCTCTTTTAACTTTTTACTATGAGACCTACTCTCCTTTTCATTTATACAGTTATTTATATATTATATTTATATAAGTTGATATTTATTTTATTTTTTATTTCATTTAATTATTTGAATTATCTATAATTTTATTATAAAATTATTAATTTATATAAATTAATTATTAAATTTATATCATTTTTAATTTCTTTTTAAAATTTCTATAAATTTAATAAACTTTTCCCAGACTTTATCATCCTCCCGGTCTACCCATTTCCACATCCCATACCTCTTCCCCTCTCTAAATTTAATAAATACCTAACATTTAAAAAACCTTAATATCACCACTTGCCAATAAAGATAATGTTTCTGGGACTGTTTTAAAAATTAACTAAAATGATTGAAAATGTGATTTAGAATATTTGACTCTTTTAAAAAAGATTTAATTTTTTTCTTTTTCTTTTCTGTGTACGAATGTCTTGCCTGCAGGTATGTACATGTGCTGCCTATGTGCCTGTCACCCTGGAACTGTAATCACAGAGAGTTATGAGCCATCATGAGGGTTCTGGGAAATGAACCCAGGTCCTCTTGAAGAACTGCCAGTGCTCTTAACTGCTGAGCCATCTTTCTAGGCTCCTTATTTAAAATACTTTAGTTTCTGATTTTTCCCTTAGATCAAAACCAAGTTTGTGCTTAAAATTTCATTTCTATGATTCTATTACTACTTGTCTGTTTTTTATGTCAAATGTAAAATTTTAGACCCTTCTTTTCCTCTCACTTGGTTTCTTTCCATTCAGTACAAACATACCCCATGTTGGTGTCAAATAATTTTCTTCCTTTAGAGATTCTGTTACCTTGTTTATTGGTATCCAAATCTATGGTCCAAATTATGTTTAACAACTACTTTGGGTAAGTTGTTGGTCTAGGATCTTGAAATAGAGTTCTCAAGTTAGTTTGAAGGGACAAAATGGGCATTGGCATTATTAGACAGTACATAGAACAAAAACAAAATAGTCAATATGTGTATTAAGAATCACTGAAAATCCGAGGAGGAAGACAAGCAGTGGAAACTGGAGTTGAACTGGGAAATCTCTATAACAGAGAGAAAACTTAAGTTGACCTTTGAAAACATCTAGCATCTAGATATGTAAGAAAATATTTCAAAGGATGAGATGATGTAGATAAACAGGGGGAAAGTAGTGTGCTTGGCTTGACTTGTGAGACTGTGTTTGGTTAGAATGATAAATGATTTATTTCTTGATCTTGTACTTAATATAGTGACTTGAACATTCAAATAATGCTATAGAGAAACATACAAGATAAGGTTGAATTGATATCTGTGTCTTGATTGTATAGTATTTATTTTGTAGACCTGAAAACTTTGTTGGTAGTTTATATAAAAAGCAATATGTTGAAGCCAGGTGTGGTGTCCTAGCCTGTAGACAGGAAGCTAAGTATTTTGAGGTCAGCCTTTGACTACAGTGAAAGATTTTATCTCAAAACACCAAATCCAAACAGCAAACAGAATCACAAGCCATGGTTTAGGAATGCAAATTCTAGCTGTTTCTGGGGAGTTGAATAGGGAGAAATTAGAGACAGAATGGGAGACAATCCAATTTTGGGATTACAGGCTAGACAACTAAGGGTACAACACCACTTTCTCTTTTAGAATAAGCTATCATATCTCTCAATCTGTATTCCTTTCATTTCCAGTTGCTATGATAAAATACATCACAAAAGTGATTTAAGGACGAAAGTGTTTCTTGGGCTTACAATTCCAGAGTCCATCATGCTGGGAAAGGTGGTAGGAGCACGGGCCAGCCAGTCTCGTTGCATCAGTATCCAGAAATGACAGAGCAAGTAGCGGGGCTGGGATATTTTACATTTAATCCACAACATTAGCCATTCATAAAATTTACCTTCCATAGTGAATACATACATATTCTAGTTTCTAAAACTTAAAGAACCATTGAAGAGAACTTCCATGAATTACTACTACTACCTCTCTGTACATACCAGGGATCACACTGTATATATTTTATCTTCTCAACGATTATTGTGGGTAAACTGCACACACTCCTTTCTAAAGCTAACCTCTCAACTTAGACACTTGCTTCTGAAATCATCTGTTTTCATTTCATATTTAATTCCATAGCTTATAAATATCTTCTTGTCCTATTCAAATGATCAGAATCTTAAAAAAAACAAACAAACAGTTTTTACCAACTACTACCTAATTTATTTTCTGGGTTTTGGTAACAAAACTCCTCTGAAGTATCTATATTTATTCCTTCATATCTCCTGAACTTTATCTCCAGTCAAGCCTTTGTTCAGGAAAGCATATGAAGTTGCTTCTGTTAAGGTTATGGTGACCTGGTCCTGTATATTGCAATGGTTAAATCTTTGTCCTCATCATATTTTACTATCATCAGTAATCAATACAGTTGATTATTCTTTGAACCATAATTAGATTTTAGTTCTCTGTTTTATTCATACCTTATCAGTCACTCTCTTTCATTCTCTCTTTCATTAATGGATTGTCTTTTCATTTCTCTTAAACTTACTGTCAAGTGATGACATTAGGATATATATATATACATACATAATTTGAGAAGACAGGATAAGGTATAAACTAATCATTCATGAAGGCAGGAAACGAATGACGAAGGAAGTGTCATGTGCTTGCCAGTACTATTAAGACTCATTTGATGATGTTCAAAAATAAAGCAAATAATTGTATAATTTCATACAACCTCTTCATTTTGTTTAATGAATGAAAGAACAAAAGTAAGTCAGTGCAAAATTGGACTTAACTAGACTTTCAGCTTTATAAAATGAATACAGTGAATGAAAACTGTCAGTAAAAGTAGAGTAATTATAATGAATACTTCTAGAATATTTAGTGGGTGTATTAGA